>NW_020956672.1:0-6110 GCF_003031625.1 Empidonax traillii | reverse complement strand
CTTACCTGGTATCAGTGCAATGCCCGAGGCTCTGCACACAGCCAGCTGTGCCAGACCTCAGCTGGTGCACGGGGTGATCCTGAAGTCCTGGGATGTAGGTGTTGATTGAAACTCCTTAGCTTCACTGTTGCTTTGCCCTGTAGAGCTGTGACCAGCTCCACAGAGCAAACAGGCTGAGCTGAATCCCTGTGTGCACACCTGCTTGGGGGTGTCACAGGCTGAGGCATCAGGCAACTGCAGCCTGGAGAGACATGATGAATGTACTTTAACAGACCAAAAACCTGTATCAGAACTTAGACCTCCTTAGACACTGTAAATCTGATGGTCACAAAGCTCTTGAATATAAGGTGGTGTTGATTCTACTGCCTTAAAAATCAGCAAATTAATAATTTGCTAGAAAATTCTCCTGTTGCATGAAAATTAATCTGGTAGGATAAAAGCAGCTGCATTGAAATGAAGCCTCTAAAATTTACCAAGTTACCTGCTTTGAAGGAGCCCTCTAAACCCAATAATTGGAATAGTAGGTTACAATGAGAAACCTGAACTAACATAACACTGAAGCTGAGCTGAAAAAGGGAGCAGTCTGATTTCTGATTTCTCTATTGCCGAGCATTACAGTGAACACTGCTGCCATTATATTTGTGTGGTCTGATTCTTGTTTAAAAAACAAAAAAAGGCTGGAAGCTTGCATGATAAGTGTGCGGCTGAGCACAGCCATAACCTTTGTGAGAAGAAAGAAGAGCTGAAGAATTTCAGTGGCTAGGAATGGATAAATCATATGAACAAATGAGTGGAAGGAGCAGAGGGCAGAAGAAGTAGAACAACAGCTGTGGCCTTACATTCTTCCCAAAAGGAAGCTACTGATGAGAGCAAAAACCTTTATTTGCTAGTATCAAAAGCATTGCTCTACTAAGAGGACCTGGAAAACACTAACATCAAGCCCTAGTTAAAAATACTTTGATTCTCAGGTTTCATGGGAAACAGCAGGACCTAAATCCAATTGACTATAAATACTATTTCAAAACTTCTGGGTTCATATCTAGGGGAAGAGAGAGCCAGCATTGGACCTGAGGAATAGATCCCACAACAGGAATCATAGCTCAGTTTCTCGTCTCAGATTTCAGAGACAGACAAAATCATAAAAGGCTACCAGAACTAAGACATTTCCTCTGGGAGAGAGAAAATTCCTTTCTTTCCAGACACAGGCCTCATCACACTGGCAAAATGGAGGGAAGGGAATGTGATTAAGAGGATTCTCCATCGGAGGAAAGACACTGTGTGGTGCTGGCTGAGGCACACACAGCAACCTCCTCTTGTTTTGGGAGCAGCCTTCAGCAGCAGAGCTGCTGAAAGGGGCAGTGGTAGAAGTGTAGGATCACTAATGGGCTGGCTGTTGTCACCCTGAGAGCTTTGTCTCCAGTTCCTCTGCTCTGACACCAAACAAGGCAGTCATGGCCAGTGTTCTCCAGAGACTGTGCTGCTTGTGTCAGCCTGCCGCTTTTTTCTGAACATACACATGGATTCTCCTTCGTGCCGCTTACAGACGCACTGGAAGACACTCTGTGAAATGCTCCCATAGGGTAGAAAATGTTCTGGAATACTCTGGCACTGTAATAATTATTTTGCAGTTAAATTCAGATTTAGTTTTTCATCATGAATTACATATGATAATCATAGTTTGCATGGCAAACCCTTACTATTATTTATAAATGTATTTTGGATTGTCTCTACATTTTTGATTTTGGGTGTAAGGAGGATTAATTTTTGTATTTAATCATGTGAAATTATATTTTAGAGTTTGCACGTAGTGAAGCTGAGGGCTTTGGCTCTATGCAGGGAAGAGCTGGAGTATCTGACACTTCAGGCGGGAGAGGCAAACACATCACGTGAGTGTGCTGATATTATTGACTGTTGTGCTTATAACGATGCTGTGCAAACCACCACTGCTAAACCTATGTGTTAATACTTAAAAACACCTGTCTCTTTAATGCCAGCCCCACTGATATGAGATGGTTACCTGCATGTGACATCCCCAGTCACAGGTAGTGCTCTTTGATGGTTACTTCTGTACAGCTCTTTGTGGTTACCATGGGTGCCCCACAGTAAAATACCAGTACCTTGTTTTCTTTCTCTTAAGCTGCCTTCTGAGCTGTCTATTTGAGGAACTAAATATTTTAACACTCTTTCTGCCTGGGATCACATTCAGCCTTCAGATCAGTTTCGTGGTTCTCTTCTGCACCCTCTCATTTTTCAGTACCTTGGAAAATATGGGTGGATAGCCTGGGAACCGCGTTCACTGCTGTATTCAGAGGTGATGGCACCTCAGCACATGTGCGGGGTGTCCGGGCAGCACAGCCGGGCAGAGCTCACGGTGCGGGGTGTCCGGCTCGCACAGCCGGGCAGAGCTCGCGGTGCGGGGTGTCCGGCTCGCACAGCCGGGCAGAGCTCACGGTGCGGGGTGTCCGAGCACACGCTGTCCGCGGGCCCGGCCGGCTCTGCAGGCTCTGGTGTTTGCGGAGCGGCCCCCGTGAGGTGTTCCGAGGCCGGGAGGCGCTGCCCTGCCGTGCTCCGCTCTGCCGTCCCTCCCTCCCTCAGCGCTCCCGCTCCGCCCCGGCCCGTCCCGCCGGGGGCGGGCGCTGCCGCCGCCCCTCCCGTCAGCTCAGCCCGCCGCCGCCGCCGCCGCCGCCGCGCCTGCCCAGCCCGGAGGAGCCCGAGCAGCCCGGGCTGGGCCGCGCCGCGGAGCCCGGGGCGAGGGGCCGGGCCCGCCGCTGGTGAGACCTCCCTGCCCTCTCCCCCCCTGCCCTCTCCCTCCCTGCCTTCGGGCTGTCCGGCGGGCGCGGGGCGGGCGGTGGAACTTGGTGCCGGGGAGCGTGTGCGGGCGGGGGCCGGGGCGGGGCCCGGCGGTCGGCACGGCTCCATTTCCGCCTCCCCGGCCCGCACTGGCGCGGTCCCGCACCGGCGCGGCGTCCATGCGCTCGGGAGTAAGAGTCGGGGGAGAAGAAGAAGAATGCTGCTTTCGGGAAAACTTGGTTCCTTGGTGAGCGGCGGTTTTTGGTGGTAGAAGGTGAGGAAGAGCCCGCTGAGAGCAGGGCACACGCCGCGGGCAGGGCCTAGGGGTGCGGGGGTGCGGGACGGCTGCGGGGCTGTGGGGGACGGGCCGGTCTCGGCGGCTGAAACACAAGGTCCTGCCCTCGAGGTTGTCAGTGTTCCTGCTGTGATCTCAGGAATAAAATGATAACTTGATTTGGTTTTAATATGTGAGTTACTGATAATATATAATAATGGGGTATTTTTAAACATACTTTCTAAAGCTTTCTGATTTCTTAAGTACTTTTTTGCCATCGCCTCATGGTGTGTGTTTGTTGGATAGTGAACTGGTCCTAAATTACTGTTTCAGGAGACCTTTCTCTGCGAGGATGAGCCTCGGGGGAAGAAGGGGTTTAGCTGTGCCTTGGTGACAGCGAAGGCTCCCCTGCCCCAGCTCTCTGAGACAGGACGGCTCCCCTGCCCCAGCTCTCTGTGACAGGACGGCTCCCCTGCCCCAGCTCTCTGGGACAGGACGGCTCCCCTGCCCCAGCTCTCTGGGACAGGACGGCTCCCCTGCCCCAGCTCTCTGGGACAGGACGGCTCCCCTGCCCCAGCTCTCTGTGACAGGACGGCTCCCCTGCCCCAGCTCTCTGGGACAGGACGGCTCCCCTGCCCCAGCTCTCTGGGACAGGACGGCTCCCCTGCCCCAGCTCTCTGGGACAGGACGGCTCCCCTGCCCCAGCTCTCTGGGACAGGACGGCTCCCCTGCCCCAGCTCTCTGAGACAGGACGGCTCCCCTGCCCCAGCTCTCTGTGACAGGACGGCTCCCCTGCCCCAGCTCTCTGGGACAGGACGGCTCCCCTGCCCCAGCTCTCTGAGACAGGACGGCTCCCCTGCCCCAGCTCTCTGTCCGTGCCCCTGCCTGGGCAGAGTGGCAGCAGCGCTCCCTGCTCTGCCTCACATGGTGCTTTCTGAGGAAGCCAAGAGCTGGGGATGTGGGAGGTTTACTTTAGGCCTCTGTGACTGCTACATGGAAAAACAGTTTGCATGAGGTTCACTGCTTTAGGCTATATTGAGTGTTTTACTTCAGCTACTTCAGAATTTTTGAGTACCTGCAGAAGTCTTATTTTAGTTTGTGTTTTTGATGGCTTGCTTAAAAATAGCCTTATGCTTATACAGTTGAAAATATCAGGGAATGAGAGAAATAAATGTGATACCTCAGATCCTAGAAAATTTCCTCATGCTGTAGTTTGATATACAGTAGCCAAAACTGAACCTTTCCCATTTGTTCTGATGTGCTGGTTAAGTGCTGGAGAAAATAGTATTATGTTATTATGTAATGATAGTGAGCAAGGTAAGCACAAATTGCGTTTCTCTTTGCCATTATCAGAGCAGTGTGTTTTAGAGCTTTATTTCCATGGATGCTCTAAAGTGCTGGTTGCCTTGCTTTCTCAGTGGAGCTAACCATTGGAATGCCCAAATGGGGATGAATTATGTCGACTTCAGAGCCAAAACATATTTGGTTCATGGCCAAAGTCGCTCAGCTTCCCATAAGAGTCTGTAGGAAAAAGACATTTTGTGTGTCCAACCACAGTCCTGAAGTCGATGCCATGGCAACTTTGTGATCTTGGTGTATACGTCTGCAGTTAGCTAAGGAGTCTTAGCAGAGGTATTCTGTTTTTCTTTAGCTGAACTTGTTACTCTCGTCAAGATTAAACCTTTCTTTGAAGATGAAAGATTATTCAGCAAATTGTTAAACCCCTTTTGTGTGTAAGAACATCAGCCTGATCTGTTGGTTGTTTGTAATGACATCCATAAACGTCTGTAAATTGAAATTTATATTTACGGTTTTAAAATTAGGTTTTATCTGTAGAGATGCTGTTTTGACTAAAAAGTGGTATTTCATGCTTTATCAGAAGCTAGATCTTTATGTTTTCCAGAAAAAGCAGAGAAAGGTCAGCTTTGGGGTTTGTGTGTGGGTAAGGTTGGAGAAAACTGGGTTAGTTCATGTCTTTTGGTTTGCTTTCAGCTCCCAAGCCTTGACGTCAAAGTTGGAGAGTTTATTTTTCACAAAACTGTGACAATGAAAAAAACCCAAAATAGCATATGGTCTAACAAATGTGTAATTTTTTATAATATATTTGTGTATAGAAAGCACCAGTGTTAGAAAACTGACCCTCTGAGCATTGAAGGCGTAGTGTAACACCAGAAGCAGTTGCTGGAACAGCCCGTGATCCTCACTGCATTTGGGTTTGTGTTTACCTTTAGTTTGAAAAGTGCCTTATTTAAAAAAAAAGGTTTTTTTGATGGAGCCTTAAACTCTCTGATCTTATCCTGCAGGGAAGAAAATAAAGGGATCAGCTGTTCATTAAGGCAGAATATTTATTGTGTGGCCTAATATTAATGTGTCTGCTTCCTCTGCTGTCTCTTACTACCTTCTTTTAAAATCCGTTGTTTTTAGCATGGCTGATTTAATCCTTCAGTATTCCTTGTACTGAGGAAGTTCTGTAAGGCTATTTCATCAGGCTTACCTGACTAGATTATTTATCTAAGTATAAACTCACAGAGCACCCAAGATGCTCTCTGTGCCACATTTGGGCTCTCCACATACCTGTATTCTCGTGCAGTGCCCCTTTCCTGCTTGCTGGAATGAAGGGGAGTCTGAACTGGAGCACAGGTTTTCTGCTGCTTGGTTTTGAGCCTCAGTCAAGCAGAGTGCTTTTGGTCTCTTTTTATAGCTGAAATGTTCTCTTGCTACCCCTCCCTGTCTTTCAGCTCCATGAACCCTCAGAGGGTTGTCCAGTGTAGCATTTCAGATTTCTGGTTGTGTAGGTGATAATGTCACTGTATAGACTTCTTTTTCATCCTTCGATGTTGCTCCTGCTTCCTGAAGTACATGTTTCTAGTTCATGTTCATAGAAGGACTAACTTTTAAAAGACCTGTTTCTCTTGCTGATATTCTCAGGAATTCTGGTTTTGTCTCCCTCCTCCCCCAGGGGAGGCTTGCTAAGATATAGGCTTAATCTGTAAAGGTAATTTGGCACTAAAATACTCAGCTCTGCACTGTCTTTGCTTCTGTGCTC
>NW_020956671.1:102044-103887 GCF_003031625.1 Empidonax traillii | reverse complement strand
AAAAAAAAAAAAAAAAAAAAAAAAAAAAAAAAAAAAAAAAAAAAAAAAAACAAACAAACAAAAAAACACCCCAAGCAAACACCCCCCTACCCCTGCAGTGCCATTCAGTTCACATATAAAAAGTGCCAATTTTGTAAGTGCATGGAAGTCTCAATTCTAACTCCCATTCACCAGGAACCAATTTGTTATGTTATGAAAACTACTCTTAATAATAAGCAATCTGTTCATTTGATCTAAACAAAGATTATTCAGCAGATTAATCTACATGAGCATGATCACCTCTATTTTCACATTCCTACTTGCTATTATGGCATTAACTAAAAATGTGCCATTTATTTCACTTGTCTTGGGATACAGATTTTCAAAAACAATTCTCTTAAAATACCTACATAGTACATGGACATGTTTTTTATTATAAATTCTGAATCAACTATGCCTAAGATGCTGATCTTCTGAAAAGGCTCCTTCAGAGGAATAAACTTTGCAATAAAAAATTGCATCACTTCTGTATTTAAAAACTCGTCAGAGTTTTAAGAGTAAATGGCCAGGCTTTGCCTGGAAATACAAACATTTGAGCCATTCTCCAAATTCCTTCTTTAAAGAAAAGTCGTATACACACTACACACACATCAAATTATTTTTAACTGCTGCTAAATTTTTAGCTTCAAGTCTGCCAGGTGACAACCTAATGTTTGTGATAAAAATATCTGTTTGACATCTGCCACATTTCAAATTCGTGAATGTAAACTTGTTGTTATAAGACTTAATCTTCTATGCAAGCTATCTCGTCCTTTTCCTTTGTTTTGTTCTCCTTTTGCAATAATCCAGTATGAGGGTTAGATAGATGGGCTCATACAGGAGTACGGAGATGACCAAAATCCAAGCAAGGATCATCCACATGATACAGGATTTCAATTTTACTAGTGTAAGAAAAGTACAGACTCTTCATGTGCAACATTTACACAAGTGCTTTCTTCACAACAGTCTTTTTATTTGGGCAAATCAACTGAATGAAATCAAATCAAACTCTTCATAAAAAGGACTGGTCCATTTACTGTAAAGAAGTAGAATAAAAAAAAAAAAACTCTCATTACCTTACCAATGCCACACCTTGTCAACATTTCAGCAGTCACACTGCCAACTCCACCTACACCTACTATTGCAACTGTAAAGGTACGGATTTTCTGTAGAAAGAAATAAAATACAGACAAGTATATCAAAAGTGGTCCTGCCAGGGAAAAAATGCAAGTAATGTTTCATTACAGGTAGAATCCTACCTCGTAGTCTTTGACAATTCCCATTCTTTTTAATGCCATCAAGCGACTACGAATAAAAAAAAAAGCAATGTTACACAGAAAATACCCTCTATGTTTCTAATAGCAATTTTGCTTTTCAGATATTTAAAATCGCTTTTGCTTTAAAAGTAACCCCTCTGTGCACCAAACTCAACCTTGCTGCTTTCACTGCAGTTGCGATGGCCAACTAGGTACAGTCTGAATGAGAGAGTAGATGCTTTCCTATTAGCAACAGAGTACTAACCTCTGCAGAAACTTGTGTTCTTATTCAGTTGGTATGAGTAATGTCAATGAAATCAGGAGGACACATAGCTATTTTTGTATATTAATCCCTGATTTACAGAATGAAAGATCACACTTTTTTTCTGGTAATGAACCATATGGCAGCAAACTAGTGAAGACTTGCACTGTTTTCTGATAAATTTGACTATACTAACTCCAACATAACATTAAAAAAAACCACAAAAATTGAGACTATCAGTTTTTGAGGATAACTGAAAGGATTTTAAAGCAACATTTTATCCAGTTATTGAATTTTTACACTGAAA
>NW_020956671.1:0-101896 GCF_003031625.1 Empidonax traillii | reverse complement strand
TAATGAACCATATGGCAGCAAACTAGTGAAGACTTGCACTGTTTTCTGATAAATTTGACTATACTAACTCCAACATAACATTAAAAAAAACCACAAAAATTGAGACTATCAGTTTTTGAGGATAACTGAAAGGATTTTAAAGCAACATTTTATCCAGTTATTGAATTTTTACACTGAAAGTATCAATGAAAGTACAGATATCAACTTGTATTAAGGCGAGGGGGGGGGGGGGGAAATGGGGAGGGGAGGCATCAGATTTCCAGAAGAGAAGGGGTCCCTGATGCTCAGTAGTTCCATAAACCAAACTCTAAAATAGCTAAGTTAGGAGGAATAAGAGCTCATGTTATACCAACACCTGTCAATTTATTAGCAACTTAGCTGAAAAAGTCACAAGGTTTCCTCTCTCTCTCTCTCTCTCTCTCGTACCGTAAAACAAGATAATACAATGTAGCCCTGACATACACCCCTGTCTGCCCAGGCAGGTGGGAAATCCGAGAGCATCTCTCCCCCGCTCCCCACAGAGCATCTGCCGTCAGCACTGCCCTGCCACCCTCCTCGGCACGCCAGCCCTTAGACCCGCACCTGCCCGAGCCCCTCTCCCCGTGCCTCCCTCCCTTCAGCCCGACCCGCAGCTCCAACCCACGGCCCTACCGCTCGCCCATCCTCTCCATCCTGATGGAATCCTCCGCGCCCCGCACGGCCCCCGGCCCCGGCCGCACCTGTAGGGGTTGGAGTCGGTCACCTCCGGGCTCATGGTGTCGATGCGGGCCCGCGCCGGCCGCCGCCCGGCCCGCTCCCGGGCCAGCTCCTCCTCCAGCTCCCGCACCCGCCGCTCCAGCCGCTCCAGCCGGCCGGCATCCGCCATGGCAGCGACACGTCTGCCTGCCTGCCCGCCGCAGCTTCCGGGAAGCGCCGGGGCGGTCCCATCGCGGGGCCGCCTCCCGACACCCGGCGGTGGGAGTGGCGGGGGGCGAGCTCCGGCGGCCGCGGCTGTGGGCGGGGGGTGCGCCCAGGCGGTGCCTTCTTCCCGGGAACGCTGTCTCCCAGGAGAAGCCACCCAACCCCGGCAGCGCTGGGGGCGGGCTGCGCTTTCCTTGGCGGACCGAGGCGCCTCCGGGCGGCGGCGGGCGGGACGGGACGGCTTGGGGCGGGGCGGGGCGGGGCGGGGCGGGGCGGGCAGTGGCGGAGCCTCCCGGGATGGCGGCGGAGCCGGGCACCAGCGAGGTGCGGCGGCAGCACCGCTTCGACCAGGGCAGCTTGGAGCGCTACCTGAGCAGCCACCTGCGCGGCTTCCCTCGGCAGCCTGCGGGCGCGCTGGCTGTCAGGCAGTACAGGTAACAGGTGACTCAGGTGACAGAGGTAGCGGGGGAGCCGCCGCTCTCCTGCCCCAGCGCTCCCGGCGGGGCCAGAGCCGCCTCCGTGACTGGGACGTGGGCTGTGAGCCCGCACTGTGAGGCCAGAAGAGGGGCCGCTCTGCTCGCTGCTGCCTGGCAGGGAAGGTGGCCAGAGGGAGAGGTGTCCTGGGCATGGCGGACAGCAGGCACCGAGAGAACAGCCTTGGGCGGCTGGAGAAGTCAAAGTTTGCGGTGGCGGCGAAGGTGACCTTTGTCACAGGCAGTGTGTGCCCGCAGCTAGCTGTCTGCGGCCGGGCTGTGTGTTGGTTGGACTTCCCGCTATCCTCAGAGTACCCGCACGATTGTTTTATCGCCTCTCAATTTACCGGCTCCGTCTTCGATTGCACAGCAAATAGTAATGTTCAGAAGCACACACACAGCTTAAGGATTCAACTGTAGAAGCGTTAGGGTGTCGCCGGCTAAGCAAATCCGTGAGAACAGGGCAAGAATGTATTGAAATTCCCAGGAGCGCCCTGAGTAATGCCAAGCGCCAGTGAGGTGCCACACCCAGGCTCCAAAGCCGCCATTCCATAGAACGGTGGGTTCATTCGCATTCAGCAAATTAGTGTTGTGGCTGCATGACTTCACATTAGAAGACATTCCAGAAATAAATATTAGTTCCTCTGTAAACATGACCTTGACCACTTTATCTGCAGCCATCACTAAGAAACAGTAAACAATTTTTCATTGTCTTCTGTTGCAAATAAAAAACATCCATTGAATCCTCAGCTGTACTGTGATTGAGGAGACTTTAGGAAGGGCCTTAGGAGAGTAGCTAATAGTAAAATCTGCTTTTACTACTTTGCTACTAATTGCAGTTCAAGGCTTCAGCTGGTGTAAATTTCTTTTGTGCTAATCAGTGTTTGTCAGTGCAGTATACTTGTTAAACTGTGTTACAAACTATGCCCTAACTGCTTCAGGGAGAATGGAAATGAGGGAAAAAGTTCACTTGTTTTTGTTTTTTTTTTCTAGTAGTTGTTCAATCTTTTAGTGGGCCAAGTCAGAATACATCTTAAGAATTATCTAGAATGAGGAAAGAAAGGCATGCAGATTAGCACAGAGCCTTGAGGAAAATAAGGGTCAAAAAGCTTGGTTGGAATATGATGGAAAAGATATTATGAAGGATTTAACTAGGTTGTCCTTTTCTTTTACACGTTATGTGATTGAAATGTTTTTCTTTTGTCACTTCAACATTCGTTCTTTAAAATTTTCCTATAGGCTGTCCCTTAAGCATAGCATATGGACATCGTGATCAGGCTGGCATGCAGTGGAGCTTGGTACTAGAATCCTCAGTAGTTTAATCATAGAATAGAATCATAGAATGGTTGTAAGGGACCTGAAAGATCATCTATTTCCAGTTCCTTGCCATGTGCAGATATGCCTTTCTCTAGACCAGGTTGTTCAGAGTCGCATCCAGCCCGGCCTTGAACACTTCCAGGGATGGGGCATCCACAGCTTCTATGGGCAATCAGTTCCAGTCCCTCACCACTCTCACAGTAAAGAATTTTTTTCTAATATCTAATCTAAACCTACTCTCTTTCAGTTTGAATCAATTCCTAGTTGTCCTGTCACTACATGCTCTTGTAAAAAGTTCCCCTCCAATTTGGAGAGCTTTCTTTGTGCTTACATTGTTCAAAATACAGCTCACCAAAGGACAAATACAGTTATGAGCTAGTGAGAATTCTGCTCTGTTTAATTCCTCATAATCAGAAAGCTTTGAAGTTAGTATCTGTTGCATACCTTGAATAAGTTAATGATGTCTCTTTATGGAGGAGAGGTAAAGGCTACAGGAGAACAAATTGGCTGTGATCTGTCCACAGTTAAAGACATCTTTCTTGTAAGTAGGAATAGAACCTCTGACTTTTGATTCTGTAGTCTATCACTTGCTTCCTGTTAAGACTAGATTTGAAAAAAAACCCACAACACAAAACAAGATGAAGTGCATTTTGCATAATTTCTGTTGGAAGTTTACAATTTTGTAAGTACTTGAACTTGTAATTATAATCTCTCTCTTTGTAGCTCGGGCCAGTCAAATCCAACCTTTTACCTTCAGAAGGGTGGTCAGGCTTATGTGCTCAGGAAGAAACCCCATGGCCCCCTTTTGCCTGGAGCGCACAAGGTAAGTAACGTTCCTCATCAAGCTCCAAACACTTGGTATTGCAAGTGACTAAGTCCTGTACATGATGGTCTGGCACAATTTTGAGTGTGCCCAGAAACGCAGTGAACTGCTGGATCATTTCTGGTGTTCTGTGAACTGAACATTGTCATTCACTGTGATCATTTACTCTTGGGAGGTTTTAATTGACCCTAAGTTTCTGTGTCGCCTTCAGGTCGATAGAGAATATCGTGTGCAGAAAGCCTTATTTTCGGCTGGCTTTCCGGTGCCTGAGCCCCTGTTGTACTGCAGTGACGTTTCTGTCATCGGAACAGAGTTCTACGTAATGCAGCATGTGCAGGTTGGTCCTCCAATGTGACAGGTTCTTTCCTTCTCCCTACTACAAGATGCGTTTGAATTGCCTTTCCGTTAGAGCCTTATCCAGCACTCACTAAGTTTTCTGATATGAACGTAAATAATCTTCTGATAATTTTAGGAAATGCTAGCTATCAGTGATTCTCACAGATTTCAGCTTCTCCAAAGCTTATTTTCTGCTTTGTTGAAACATTCAGCTTAGTATTTGACCTCTTGTTCTTGTTTTGAGTTCTCAGAAGGATGCCTTGCGGTAAGGCAATATTTTTCCTGTGAAAAGGATGCACAAGACAGAGGGAAAACAGTCAGTTGATAAAGTTATACTAAATCTTTGGACATCCTGGAGCCTGTTTAGTACAGAAAATAGGAGCTGACGTACAATCACCTTTTCTTGAAAACCAAGCAGGATTCCAGTTCAAACATGGTTTCAGAAAGAATACAGCATAGTTCCGTCTGTGGTCCATCCCATCTAGGGGTGCTGTAGCTGAGTTGATAGTGCTGTAGCTGAGTTGATAGTGCTGTAGCTGAGTTGATAGTGCTTCTGTTAGATTTTGGTGATTTTTGAGTGTAAGTATGCCATATCATGTTTTTTTTTTTCCTGCTGGAGGAGGATTTGACTTCAAGCCTCTTTCCTTTTGTTGCATCCTACGCTGTCATCAGGTTAACTGGGAAATTAGAAATATAAGAGTTTGTTGACCAGTTCCTGGAGATTAGATTAACTTTCTTACAAAAACCATGAATCAAGAGTAATATAATGTAAGAGCTATGAAAAATTTGAAACAGATTTCTTTCATTAAAGATGGAGAATTTTTTTGGTTTTGACTACAAGAAAGTGATTCCTTAAGAATAAACCTTGCTGCATTTTTAAGTATGTAAATGTACAGTCTGTCCATTCTAAGATGGACAGCACTGCAATGTTTTTAACAAATACATTGTGTATTTAGAAAACAATCATATGTTTATTCTTTTGAATAAACTATTGCACAATACAAAACCCGATCTTGAGATTTGTTATGCAGAACCTTTTAGTAAAAGAAATTCTCTTGCTGCTTTAGCTGTGTAAATATATTGAAGCCATCATGCAAAACACTGAAATTGAGGATATCAGAGGAGAGAGGAATCTGTTTTTTCTCTTCCAATCTGTTGCTGACAGGGTCAAAATTAAAGGAGAACATGGAAAAACACACCCATCTTTTAAATATATTAAACTGCCTTTAAGGAGAACACAAGTGAATTTCTTTGGATCGTTTGCCTCAGCATGTGCAACCCACCTATTTCCCTCCGCTCCCTGTCTGTGACCCCCCCCCCCATCTCCTTCAGGTCTTTGTTGATATTTTTTCTGCAAGTTAGTTGTTAGAGGTGACGCAGCAACATTGTTTTTCCTGGTGCTTTCAAGCTTCATGATATCTGGATTCAGTGCTCTAATTCAGACTTTCATCTACTGAATATATCTGTTATTTTAATTGCCTTTCATATACTAATGATTTGAGAATACTGTGAATCCCTTCATTTGCCCTGGGCAAGGAATAAAGTAAAGGAGGAAGGAATTTTTGTTTGCGTAGGGGATGTTGATTCACTACATTTAGTTTTGGTCATTAAATGCAGAGCTTTACTTCTTTTCATCTGGTATGTTCATCCCACCAAATATCTGATTTATGGTGTTTTTAGGGTCGCATTTTTCGAGACATCTCACTGCCTGAAGTGGGCCCAGCAGAGCGTTCTGCTTTGTATATTGCCATGATAGAAACTCTGGCCCTGTTGCACTCATTTGATTTGCAGTCACTGGGCCTCCAAGGGTATGGTAGAGGACCAGGATACTGCAAAAGACAGGTAAAACTCTTCAAAAAATTCTCTTGTCTTGTCAGGTCTTTGAATATTTATTTGATTTGCAAGTTAAATTATTAATTATTAAAAACTTGTAAAAGTAACAATCATATTTTAGCTATTAAATACCTTCACTTAGTTCAATTATTTTGTGCACTGTGTAAAGCCACTGCTACATGCAGATTGGTTCTGTGATGCTATGCTCAGGGAATGATTCTAATTTGCTGTTGGAATAATATTAAGTTTGGGCTACGTAAATAGGATTGAAATAGAAAACAGAGGTAGCTTTCATTGCATCTTTTGATCTCATAGTTGACATTTGCAAATGGAGAGGTACTGCTTTTTTTCTGAATTCTTATGGAACATGGTAATAGTGAAAAACCAGAAGCGCATGCTTCACCATTTTGTGCTCTTTAAAACCTTGGGAATCAGTTGAAAAATCTGTTGGAGTCTTTGTATTTCTTTAGGTGTCAACTTGGAAAAAGCAATATGATGCAGCTGCTCATACAGATATTCCTGCAATGAACAAACTGGCTGAGTGGTTAGCAAACAACTTGCCACCTGATGATAATGAAGAAAGCCTGATTCACGGGGACATGAGGATAGATAACATCATCTTCCATCCAACAGAGGTATTTGAAGGACTTTCATGTAATGAAACACTTCTGTGTATTATTTTAGTGTGTGATACATCTTTGAAAGGAACAGAAGAGAAATTAACCCTTCTCTATACTCCATGTATAGTATTTAGGTACCTAATACAGTCCTAGTTTTCATAGCAGGAGCTAGACAGAACTGATAGAATCATAGAATGGTTTGGGTTGGAAGGGACCTTAAAATCATCTAGTTCCAACCCTTTGGCCATGGGCAGGGACACATTTCACTAGACAAGGTTGCTCAGGGGCCCCATCCAGCCTGGCCTTGAAAGATACTCAATTTATTCATTAGTTGTAGTCCCTACTTCAAAGTCCAGGAACAAATATTGTATATGCATAAATCCTGTTGAATTCAGTTCAACTCAAGTCTCACTTCATTAAACTACATAAGCATCTGATCAAAGCCCATTTAACTGTGGTATGGCTTCAATTAACAATGGCTTTTGGAACAGGATCTGAATGCATTATACATGATACTAGTGGAAGCAAAGAAAAATCTTCCAAAACTGCTTAGTTACAGAGTACACGTATATCACAGAGATCCTGAAAGGGAAAAAAAAGAGATTTTTTTTTTTTTCTGGTTTGTGGAAATAAATATGTGTTACCTATTTATCGACACAGTTGCGTTTTCATTATTTTTTCCACGCTATTTGCTGTGTTGTGACCAGAAGATATGCCTGGGATTTGTGCCCAAGACACTGCAGTGCCTGCTTCAGAACAAAGCAACAGGTCCTACTGTTGTGCATAGATTAGTTGATAGACACATTAGTTGTAGGCTTAAATGTGTTGATTTGACTCCCTGAGCAGAGAATTAGGCAGTCTCAGGAACTCTCACAGCTGTCCTGACGCAGCTGAAGGAATTGATCCAGCTGTACATAGGTAACTTCAAGTAATCTTTAGAAACTGTTCCTGTATATGCAGGAGTGACCACGTAGGAAAGACTTTTGCACGAATTTCAAGTAGCCCTGGGTCTTGAGTGGGCTGGAGGGGTCGTTGTGTTGACAGACAAGCTGGATTATAAGAATTTAGCAGAATGACAGACTGGGGAGTCTCAGCACACCCAGCTGAAGACACCATTGCAAGGATGCTTGCAGCAGAAGGTGGTGTCACTGTCTGGGCAGTGATTGACTTCCTGTTTAAGAAATTCAGTTCCCCATGTAAGTGTTAATCTATACATAATATTGTGATAAATTAGGGGGTTTGGTGAATGGTCTATGAGTTTCCTTGCTAAAGGACTGTGCAACAAGAGTGGTGAAAAACACAACAGCTGTCAGTACTACTGTTCTTTAGGATATTTTAAACCAATCATATTTTGACTAGAAGAGTTTACAAGTTTCTGACAGGAGGAACACTGCTCAAAAATGTAGATTTAAATCAGATTTTCTTTGGAAAAATTCCTACCTTTCTGCCCTTATGTGAATTTTAATTTTCTGCAGATCTTTATGTAGTGCGAAAAGGAATTCTTTTTGCTGTAGACAACTACAGTACGTGTTTTTAATTTTAAATATCTAGTAACAAAATAAAACTCTTGGATATTAAGTGGCTGGTGCATTTGTGGATGGAGAGGATTTGTCTTCTAGCACTCACTTGAGGCTTTTGTTTTTATTTAAGGCTCGTGTTTTGGCAGTGCTGGACTGGGAACTTTCAACTACTGGTCATCCTTTAGCAGATTTAGCATATGCCACTCAATTCTACTTTTGGCCTACATCTATTAAGGACTTAGGTCAAGGATCTGTCTTGGGTTTCAAGGACATTATCGGTATGGAAATGTAATCTTTTTGTTGAAACAAATTATAGGGTTGATTTTTATTTGAAATGTTACCGTTATAAACAGGAATTAAGTGATAAATCTACAAATGTTACTTTGCATTTGAAAATAACTTTTTCATGTTTTCTTCATTGTTGGAAGCACGCTGATAGGTTTTAGGTAGTTCTATTTCAACAAGCTGTGTCTTAGCCACAATATGCTACTTCAGTAAAAATTTATTTTTAACCTTTCTTAGAGTTAATGGAAGAGAACAGAAATTTAAATGTAAATATATATATTTTATTTAAAAAATAAAATCCTCCCCCCCCTAGCTGAAATTAGTTTCCTGACTGGAGTGGAGATGAGAGGTGGTAGGAATTGTTAAAGTTACTTGAAATTCTGGCAAATCCTTTTTCCTTTTGTTTCCCATATCACAGTTATGCCATGAGAAATTATAAATCATGGTATTTGCTATGTAAATGAAATATCTCATAAAGATGAAAAACTGTTGAAGAATAAGCTGGAAAAAAAAACCCACAGAAAATGTGGTGTATTCTAAAAAATTGTTGTATTTTTTTGTAGAAACTCCTTCATTTGAAGAACTGGTTTCCATTTACTGCCGCTGCCGGGGTATTAACACAACTTTACCCAACTTCAACTTTTTTCTTGCTTTGTCATATTTTAAAATGGCAGGAATAGCCCAGGTAATACACTCACATTTGCTGAAATGTCACATATTTTTGTGTGTATATGGGTAGTTAATTTAGTCGTGGATAATAATCATATGTCTATACTGTTGTCAGTTGGCTTGATGGATAGGGCTTGCTTGCAGCATCATGTGCAGGCATTTATCTTTTCTGTTTTATTTTTTTGTTTTCATCTACTACTTTTTGGGGTTTGCCTTTAGGTTGGTTTAGCTGGGGTAATTTTTTAACTCTTGTGCAGCAAGTATCTCCATTATATCAGAGATGGACCAAAACCAATATTAGCATATCCCAAATACAAAATGTCTGGGTGCTAAGTTCTTATTTTTAAGAGTATGTGCATTTAAGTGTTACTTTCATAGTTGAAAAGATCACCATTGTGTTAAAGAGACAACTTCAAATGCATAATTATACCATTTATGCCTTTCTTTTGGTTATAGGGTGTATATGCTAGATATCTCATTGGAAATGCTTCTGCAGAGAACAGTCATGAATTTGCTAAGATTGTGCAGCCTTTGGCAGAGAGAGGGTTAGAGCTCTCAAAAAGGTAAGAGTGATCTAAACTACTGCTTAACAGCAAGGCAAAGCTTTTACAACATCTTCATTTATTTGAATGCCTGCGTAAGGCAGCTTATGCTATTATGAGACAAAATCTGGTCTTACTTATTATTCCATTGAATTTTCTTCCCTCAGGTCATCTTTCAGCAGCACACAGCACGTTTCTGGAGAGCTCTTCCATCAAAGTAGGAAAGGCCAAGAGGTTTTGCTGAAGGTCAAGCAGTTCATGAAGCAGCACATCTATCCAGCTGAGAAGGTAAAAGCTTTTAGTTAACCTATTTGTAAGGGAACATTTTCAGACTAGACTTTATAAAAATGTAAAAAAAGTCATATCTTCTTGTTTGGGTTTTTTTTTTCCAAAACAGCCTTATTTTCATGTAGTGATATTTATGACATTGAGAAAAATTAGCAGAAATCATTATTGTCTTTTTTTTTTTTCAGGATTAAAATGTTGTATGCATTGTTAATGAAAGCTGAGTGACTTGTTAAACTTTTTGAAGTGTAAAAATTTCTCTCTTTAGTAAGAGTTACTTTTTAAAGGAATTTGCTAAAATACTTTAACACTAACAAAAACCTAGAACTCTTACATAATAATGGAAAGATGCTGATTTAAAAATGGGAATTGCTGTTTTAAACCATATGAAGCTGAGTGTTTCTGTTTCTTGCTTTCTCTTTTAAGCTGTGACTTTTCTGACAAAAAATGGGATCAGGTAATGTAGCAATGTAGCCTCATTCCTGAATATATTTAATACCAGTGAAGGTTTGAAATCAGATAATGAAATACACACAGAAGTCAATAATTAGTGGAAGGGAAAATGAGATGAATCATTTTACCTCTTATCCTAGGAAGATTAGAAATTTTCCACTTAGAAAGCTGGTTCAGCTTTTAGCCTTATGGAAGCACAGATGACTTCTCTTGCAGAACTGGTTTCTTTGGCTTTCTCTTTTGGGGGTTTTTCTTGGTTTTTGTTTGTTTATTTGTTTGTTTTTGGCAGTCAGGCAGAAATGCAGAGATCATATTAATTGAAAAGATATATGAATGCATCTACCTGTCACGAGAAGGGGTTAAGGGCAGTAACTCTTTATATGCAAAGTTTCTTAAAAGTTTGCCGTGACTGGTTTTGGGTTGTAGTTCAGGACTGTCCAAGGAAGCCTTGCCAGTAATCAAAGTACTTGCTTTAAAAATAAGTGGACCACAGAGTTTTGCAGATGAGTAGTGTTGTGCTTGTAAGTTATTTCTGATAACAAGAATTGTGAATCAGGACTTCTAAATTTTACTTGGGCATTTGTCTTATTGTGTCATTTTCAGAAGAGGGTGTTATTTTATTCATTCTTTAACTAGTTCTGGGCCACATTTGAAGTTCTGTGCCTCACTAAAACATACTTGTGAAAATACTAAGACTATAGTTTTCCTAATAATCACTTGTGCTCGGAATGACTGCTTACATAATCTGTTAAGGAATTATTTTGACAGGAAGAGAAAATGTATTCTTTGTGGGGTTTTTCTCAGTTAGCTAAAGATTAACTGGCTTATATATCTGAATGTTGTGACAGGAAACCTGAATCTTTAGTGTCATTATGTCAGGCTTTCATTTGTGCTTTTACTTCTGGGTTCATGCCTTTACTACTGGTAACAGGTACTTTTATCATCAGAAAATACTGATCTTCTAGCATCATCATCACATACTTTAAACCAACCCAAATAATTGTATGAAATAAGGCATTGATTGGGGTCATCTCGATGATGCATTTCAAGTCTTGCAAAGCGAATAGGTTGCAGTTTGGTTTTCAATTATATATTTAATTTTATAATACAACTATAATGAAAACCTATGTTGAATATTTTTTTAATTGGTTTTTTGGTGCACAGGGCTGGAAGAGACATCATATTATTATTTCTGTGTTACGTGTGTTCTTAATTTAAACAGCATCTTTTTAATTGTTTCCCTAAGGAAATAATAAAATACTATACTGAGCATGCAAATACTGAGGAAAAATGGAAGAAACCACCTCTGCTTGAGAGACTGAAGGTATGGGACAGTAAATATTCTTAGCATTCTAGCAGTAAAAGAGCACAGACATAGAGGGGAAGAGTATTTGGCATATCATGCTGGAGAAGTTACTCTGTGTGGAAAGAAACAGTGTGAGGAATAGTGAAAGGAAGAGAGAAGTATGCAAAAGGTGAGAGAAACGAGGGAAGAGTAAAACTAAGTGTGTTCTGCGAGGGATGTGTCTGAATTTTCAATCAGAGATATTCCCTGTTATTTCAAAATAGCTATTGAAAAAAGGCACGAGATATATTAGACAGCAGGAAGGAAGGAAGTGTCTAGCAAGCCAGAATTTATTTTTCTGGTTTTTTTGAGATTTATTACTGGTATTTTTCTCTGTTGATTCTTGCAACAGGAAATGGCAAAAGCAGAAGGTCTGTGGAACCTTTTTCTTCCAGATGTCAGTGGTCTCAGCCAGCTTGACTACGCCCTAATAGCTGAGGAGACAGGGAAATGCCTCATTGCTCCTGAAGTTTTTAACTGTCATGCACCAGGTTAGCAGCCCTGTCCCTAAACTACAGCACTGAGAGCATTAAAAAGTTGGTCATCTTGCACCTTACAAGTTTACTTACAAGTAAAACATGACTGCTGATTTCTTACAGACACTGGAAACATGGAGGTCCTCCACATGTATGGGACTGAAGAGCAAAAGAAAGAGTGGCTGGAGCCTCTCCTGGAAGGGAAGATTAGTTCTTGCTTCTGCATGACAGGTAAATTTTTCTCCAGAAGAAAGTTAGAGGCAATTGGCAGAAACTTCAAATGGTATATGCAAAAAGTAGAAAAGTGCACGTTGTGTGTTAATGAATTAATACAGAAATTTCCGTTGTATCTGTGAATGTGTTTGAATATAAAATCTATGAGGTGTGAATGCAGAGTGAAGCATCCTTGCTGCCCTTCCCCAGTAGTTACTGTTTTTCATGGTTACAATACTTTCTATATATCTTCAGTTTATTTTTAGTTCTAGTAAAGTACATTTTATAGTACCAAACAGATTTACAATAGAGCTCACTCTTTCTTGTAATGTGCTTTGGGGTTCTTTAGAAACACAGATGCAAGTATAATTATTAGGATTAAAGTTGTGTAGTTTTGCACTATGTCATAGGTAGAGGTTTTAGGATAGAACCTGGAGGTAACTTGCTTTATGTCCATAGCTCAGCATTGTAATCATTTGTGCTTTTGAAAGCTTGTGGCATTCATCATCTTTGGAAAATCTGGCTCTTGCTATAGGAAGGTAGCTTTTGGAATGTGTGATGTCAGAATCTTGATCTTCCTGTGTCAGGAGTCAAGAGAACTCATCCTTTCAGAGCTGGACCCTTATTTTGCAAATTCTGTTTCACTGTGTTCCCCGAGAGGAAGGAGATGCTTTTACTTTAAAGCAAAACCTTGTGCCTATTAAAAAAAAAATAATGGTGAAAGGAGAGAGGGAGAATCTTTCCTATTCCAAATAATCAAGAGGGAGAATCTTTCCTATTCCAAATAATCATTGATGACATTTTGCTGACAACAATAGTCTATTTCATGTACTAGCATAAAATTAGTTTCAATCTCTTCATTTTCACTTGAGAAGAGCCCAGGAGAAGAAAAAACCTCTAAGTACATTAGAAGGATAAAAGATTTGAAAACATCAGGAAAGGAAGAAGGCTGTTGATCATAATGGATAATCTGATCCCGAGAACAAGTACATTTAAACTGGCTATGAATAACAGGTTGTTGGAAAATAGAAAGTCTTTTGACCATGAGCAGTGAGGTTCTGAAAACAGCTTTCCTACTGGGAGCAAAACTGTGTTACTGTTAGAGTATATCTAGAGCCCTATATTTGTGGAGGTAGTACTGCTTCTTTATTTAACCCAGTGGTTTGGTTTTGTTTTTTTCCTTTAACACAGAACCTGATGTGGCTTCAAGTGATGCCACCAATATGCAATGCAGCATTGAGCGAGATGGAAACAGTTATGTGATCAATGGCAAGAAGTGGTGGAGCAGTGGTAAGTGTGGAAACCTTAAATAAGAATGGCTAAGCCTAAATTTTTTTCCAAAGAACCGTTAAAAATATTTATGCTTCATTTCTGAGGTGGAAATTTGTCTTTTCTTGAGTAAAGGCAATGGAATTTAAAACAACAGAAAGAGCTAACTTGAGCTTTTGTGCTATGAATCAAAGTCCAAGACAAATTCAATTTGGAGGTTTGGATGCTTTTTGGAGCCTCGGAATTTTGTTCACAGAACGTATGCCACTATTGTTCTTTAAGCATTGTGTCTTTCTATCAGGTAACTCACACATTTATGGCCATGCCCTTTAAACTTTGTTTTTATGAAGCTGTCTTTGGCAGTTTGGGTGTGAGTTTTGTGTCTACTGTGTAGTTACAGTAAAATGTGGCTGTTTTTTAAAGTAGCCTGTGATGCTCTTGGGCTGACTATTTTGGGAGATTTTCTCATTTGATAATTTCCAGTAAAATCAATGGATTTTACTATAAGTGGTAAATGTCCCTAATATTGTAGTACTGTTACAATTTTGCCACAACATGCGTGACAGCAACTTGAAAGTCATCGTTCTGTGGGAGTTTGGAAGCCAAGTAAATAAACCGAGTTGTGAAACTTGAATGTTTCATTCACATACAAGAGTGAATGAATCACCTACCTACTGATACACGATTGTGCAATACCGAGACTCACCAGAAGATAGACCTCTCTCCCTTTTCTACTCCTGTAAAACAGGAGGCATGGCATTTTGTCCCCTGGCTCAAAAGTGTCGCTTACGTGCTGGCTGCTACCTTTGCTTTGGGTCAGTGTGTCCCAGCTGTGCACTGCAGTCCCTGAGAAAGCAAGGGGAAAGTTTGCAGGAGGTCGTACACACAAAATAACATTCATAGAATTAGTTATGTGAATTATAAAAGGGATAGTTAACATAAAGTAAGCATGATTTGGTTTGTTTTAATTCTAATAAAAACAATTCGGACAGTCAGATTTGCATAAAGACAGAGACATAAAAGGCTCTGCAATTTCAAGAAGTTTGAGAAGCAACATTCATTCAACTGTCTTAGAGTCTTTTTGTTTGTTTTGGAGGTTTTTGTTTTGTTTGGTTGGGTTCTTTTGTTTTTGGTTGGGTTTTTTTTTGGTTTTTTTCCTTTTTACTCTGAGTGGAACATTAGGATGTTGGATGTTTGGCAATTCCAGAAGCCTGATAGCCTGATCAGAATGTTGGCCTGTGAGCAGCCACTCTGTTAAGACAAGCCATGAATCACACATGCAAGGAGTCAGTTACTTTGTGAAAGAACTGGAGTTTCTTTCCATACTCTGCATGGGTGTTCTGCATGTGTACAGTAAATCCACTATGGCTTAAATATGTCAGATTTATGGTGCATTTGTAGACCTTCTGTCAGGCACTTCTGACTTACCCATTCATGCCATCGTATTTCTCAAAACACTGGGCAGAAATTCTGCAAGCTTTTGTCATCCAAACAGGGAGAAGAGGTTCATGTCTTGTTTGTGCTCCTGTTTTCTGTCATTTTGGAGCTTTTCCTTCCAGTTCACAGTTGTGTAACTAGGAACAGTGTCTAAAAATGATTCTTTTTGGCTTTCATAAGCCGTAGATCAGGCATTTTGTCAGAGCCCACAGGATGTTTGAAGACAAGGACAATATGCTGCAACACCACATTTTCCTTTTTGAAAGCTAAGCTAATATGTCAGTGTATTTGAAATTCTTCCAGTGGCTCACAGAAAACTGCTGTTTTCCTGGAATCCCTGCCAACACTGTGGCAGGAGACAGCTTTGATACCTCTCTGTGTGAAAACCATAAATCCATGAGCTCCATATAGAGACAGAGCCTCTCTGATTTGTCAAGCAGGGTTTCTACTTTTTGCTGGTCGGTAAATGCCTATGATGATGAGAGATGCCAGTACCTACTAAAACAAAACAAACCAAACATAAAGAGCAAATAAACAGAAGCCAGTGCATTTTTTTATTCTTTGACTTTATTGAATCTCCATGTATTTTAGCAGATACAGTTATTGCAGTGCTTGATTAATTTAAAAATTCTAAATAGAAATTCCAAGCCCTGTATCTGGAGATTACCTTAACTTTTTCTTACATTTACAGAGATCTAGAATGTGCCTCCCATAGAGCACTGACCTTGTTGAAGTTGAGGGTAAGCAGAAAAGGAGAGGTGAAAAGTCATTTTTCTGTAGTGATGGAGAAGGTGTCGCTGCTTTTTGTGGAGGATGTTGTCATTGCTATACATACATGGAAGCACACAGAGAATGACTTTTTCTCCCCCTCTATTCCTCTCAACTCTCAGCCACAAATTTACGTATAATTTCAAGATGCAAGGAATGATATGGAATGATAGTTGAGTTGAAAAATGGATCTCGGTTATTAGGCAGATGTTCTAAAGTTTTACAAGATAGAAGAAACACAAGAGTATTAAATTTTGGTACAAAAGTTCCTGTACTGCTGTTTTATTGATGAAGGTTTCCTTCTCTGTTTTAATTAGATGTTTACACTTGTACAGATTGTTCATTACACAGCCATGTTAAAATCTCAGTCTTGGCTTTTTTAGGTGTTTGGGTTGTGTTGTGGTGGGGTTTTTTTGTTTGAGTTTTTGTTGTTGTTTAGTAAGTATCTCTAGTTGTTTCTAGGAATTTCAGTATCTAGTCCTTGTATGATGCATCATTCTGATAAACCTGTTCCACTTTGAGCTGCACTGTAGTGTCTTGGCTAGTGTACAGGTTCAAAAATTCATCTGAAAGTTGACCTGCAGAGAAACAGATGCTGAAACAATACCTCCCTAGAATTAGTGATCAAATCTCTTGGTTATATATGATGTGGAAAGTAATGGAGAGTCTATATAGTGAAACTAATTGTTTCTTCAGTCTGGTCTTCGTAATTCATAGAAATTTCTTCGTGTCTTCCATTCTGCTGTTGTCTTCTCCAGTACCCATAATTTTTTGCAATTTTCATAATATGCATTTTAAAAGAAGCACCCAGAAAGGCGTAGAGAAGAGGGTTCAGGCAGGTGTGAAACAAAGCTATGCTCTTGGTGACCTGGAGTGCAACATCTATGGTTTTACTTGCATCACAGTCAGTAATCAACATATAGATGATATCTATGGCTCGCCAGAACTTCACAATGTTGTAAGGTAGCTGAGTGATTATGAAAGCAGCCACTACTGCCAGCAGAACCACGAAAGGTCTAGACTTCTTAACATTTGCAGATCTAAAGATTGCCCGAGCGGTAGCGGAATAGCAGATCAGCATTACTAGGAAAGGAAGCAGAAATTCCAGGATAATTTCCAGGATTTGAATGGTTGACTTTAAGAGTGTTTCCATGTTCGTTGGAAATACAGGAAGGCATTCGTTCCTGTCGTTGTGTTTCTTGACCTGATTAAATACCAGTTCAGGGATACTGAGGAAAATGGCAGACAACCAGACACAGATGCAGGTAACGCTGCAGTATTTGCCGATTGTTCTACGGCCCTGGGATTCAGAAGTGGCCCTGTATCTGTCAACACTGATACAGGCCAGGAACAGCATGCTGGAGCTGAAATTCATGGTGTACAGAGAAGAAGTGAGCTTGCACAGTGAGTTTCCAAGTTCCCACCCCTGCACTGCACTTGCAGCCCAAAAAGGGAGGGTGAAGAGCAGGAGCAAATCGGCGATGGCGAGGTGCATGATGTACACATCTGTCTTAGTCTTCGGTTTCTTGCAATAGGCGTAAATTGCAACCACTAATGAATTTCCAGCGACTCCGACGGTGAAAGCCAGTGCATAGAACACAGGAAGGAATAATTTGGTGAACTTCCTTACATCGCTTTTCTCACAGAGAAGTTCGTATGAAGTGTAATCAATAACATGGTTGAGATCATCCTCTTCTTCCCCAGTCCAGTAATCAGTTGAGTTATTCATATTTCAGACTGTGGCAGAGCTACAAGACACAAAAAAGGGGGAGAAGGGGATACCAAAGAAATAATACTGGGTTTAAGTTGTAAAAATTCTGTTGAAACTAAACCCCTCCTTCAGGGTTGCTTATACCTCTCAAATTTAAAGAATTTGGATATTGAGAATACACTTGTGAATAATCAAAGTAGACCTAAATGGTGATGGAGGCATAACAGAGTTTCAAATTCTCACGTGGATTAGAGTAACTGACAACATCTGTGCGTGCAGTACAATGTAAGATGGATTCGACAGAAATGCTCCCATTAACGTGAGCATTTGAGATTGCAAGGAGTACCAGCTGAAGGCTGTAAATGCTGCTACAATCGAGTGCAGAAGGAATACGAGCAGATTAAAACTGAGAGACAAACAGCAGTATTTGGTGCCTGCTGTCATAAATTTTGACACATTTCAGATGGGAGGATAATATAAGGAGAGTGGTTCTGTTTCTCAGGCACACATATACATGCCCATTGCAGAGAGTACAGCAGTGGAGGTGGAATCTGTTGCTGAACCAGCAGTAGGACAAACTTAGTACAGTCTCTATCCCACAAAGCCAGCTTTGCCCGCATGGAATTTCTTGCAGAAGCAGATAGCTGCGGGTACACAGCTGGAGGCTTCTCAGGATGTTATGACAGAAAGGGATTTTATCGCATACAAACTGCCCACAAGTACCCAAACAGCTCAGAAGCTCTGCTGTTTTTTCCAGTACGATCTCATGACAAGTTTACTCCGTAAACACTAAGGCTGTGTTCTCACTGCCAGCTTAGGGTTGAAGTTCCTATCTTCAGATTGTGTCTGAAGCAAGTTGTGTCCTACAGTCTTTTCTTCTTTTCCTGTAATTGTTTTCATTGACTAATGTGCTGAAATTCTTTCTATTGTAAACTACAGCCCTGCAGTGCCCTGATTTCTTGAAATAAATGGGATTAAGGTTTCTTAATTGCAGTAGCAAAAACTAGCTGAGAACGAAAAACATATGCCCCCCTTTCTCATCGTCTGCAGTGTTTCAGAATATGAGTTGCTGAGAGCAGATTGTTATCTGATTTTCTGCCCCAGAGCTACAATTCAGCTTTTTCAAGCTTGCAAAATACCCCAAATATAATGTCTGGTTTTTAGACAATGGTTTAAATGAAAGGTTCCCAAATCTTTGTTATAAACAGTGTCTCTTTAAATTTTTTTAATGTATTTTGTCTACCAGGAAAAAATAAGTTACTGATTGATCTCATGATAAGGGATGCAGACCAACTAAATAGAGAGAAATTAATAATTTCTGTGTTTGTTTGATTATTTTTTTTCAGTGATTCTGATAGCCAAATATTTTAAGAAGTGTAGTAGTTTGAAATTAACTGTTTGGTTTGGCTTTATCCTTAGTGACTTCGTCGGATTATTCTGTTAACATTTCAAAACAGTCCCCATTAAACTTTAAACAATGATCACTCTTATTTTAAGTCTTACAATCTGCCATTTACTGTCCCCTAAATGAGATGTGCAGAATGGAAAAGTACAGTCATTTTATTTAGTGCTTTGGCACAGAATGTTTGTTCTATCCCTAACAAGCTCTGTTCGCAGGATTCTCCAGCAGCAGTAATCTTTTGCAGCTTTACGGTGCTTTGAGAAGAGATTTAGTTATCAGCAGCAAGTGAATCTTTTTTTTTTTAATAGAAGAGAAACTGCTGCAAGAAAGGTTTAATCCACTTAGCCAAGATTTGAAGAAAATTAGAAGTTAAACTGAAAAGATGTAGTTGTGGTCTTAAAGCACTTAATTACAGAACCCAGCTGGGAATGCTTAATCAAATTGGATCTCTAGCAAATTCGCTTGAAAGCAAAGCAGTAAACATTTCAGTGCAAACTTCAAGAAGTCTGTGTATAACAAAGCACTTTGGCTGTCACTCTGTGCTTTCGCTGCCCGATAGGCTTTTGCCTGCCCTGAGTTTTTGTCAGAAACAAAGCTACCTAAAATGCAGCAGTTGATATTTCTCCCTTAAAAACACATTTGTGTTTTGGCTAGCATACCTGTTCATATTTGTGATTCCTGTTACTGTTGTTTCTCAGGCACACGTATAAGTGCCCTCTACAACAAGCAGATTATTCCCGTGGGAGTTGGGTGCTGAACACTGGTGGAACAAGCTTAGTTTAGTCTCCGTCCCACACAGAGAGCCATGCCCACGTGCAACCTCTTACAGAAGCAGATTGTTACAGGTACACTGCATCTTGCAGCTGGAGGTTTCTCAGGATGTTATGACGGAAAGGAATCTTATCACATACAAACTGCCCACAAGAACCCAAATAGCTCAGAAGCTCTGCTGATTTTTCAAATACTGTTTTCTAGGAAGTGTATTAATAGCTATATTAACTCTGCAGCTGCCTGCTTTCTTGCAGAATTATTCCAGCCTTCCAGTCAAATACAAATTCAGTGTTTCTGTGTGTTTAAACTTGACATAGGATTGTATGAGTGCATGTTGAATGAAGTTAATATCCCCAGTTTAAACAGAAAGATTATTTTTCTCTAATGAATGAAGCAATATTCTATCCTTCTACCTCAACAAATTTAATTTTGATACTGGAAATGAGCGTGTGCCTTAGTGAAATGATGTCTCTCTGTAAAGCCAACTTAACTAAGAGTAAATGCATGTAAATAAGCTAAGTATATCACACAATATACAGAGCAGTAAATATTAAAACTAACCTTATTTTGTCAGCAGACGAGTAGCAGGTACTGCAATTGAGATGTGCTTCGGTGGAGTGGTCTGAATTGGTCTGACACATTGCATTTTGTCTTCAAGCACCACACCCTCATCTGGAAGTCAGTTGCACTTTCATTTTGACTTGCCAGTTAAAAAAAAAAAAAAAAATTAAAAAATTATACTTTCCTGGAAACTCTTCTCTTGTTGAACACATTCATTTCCTACGTTCTTCCAACAGAATGTGAGTGTTCTTTAGAAGGTCAGGACTCTCTTATTATTTCACTGTGATGTTGATTGTTTTATTCCTGCAAGTCCAAATGTTTTTTTTAGATCATCAAAAGGCTTTTAGCAAACCACACATTTAAAAGGTAAAAAGGAGAGAAAGATGGGGAGGTCCATCTGGGGCTGAGTTACTGCCCCGGACTCCATAGGAAGTCACTGTTTTCTTTCCTTGGGGCACTGCTGTGCTTTTGATCTCTGCCTATAGAAGTTTTTTAAGGGATCCTTGTATCTCCTCCTTTAAGTAACTCTTTAGGGGCTACAATAGAAAGACGAGTTTGGTTTTTGTGAGAGAGGGGAGGCGATTCCTTCAGTGTGTGAAACAAGAAAGACGGTAAGGAAAATATGTGAAGGCAAGTGGTAAATTGTCAAGCAGACTATAAACCATATAATCCTGCATCCTGTGGAAGAGTTCAGGGACTTACATGTTGCCAGTCAGACCTGGAATCAAATTAGTTTGGTGACATTTCTACAGAAACTGCCAGCCAGGCAGATACTGTAAAAATAAAATAGAAAGATACTATTACATCCCTGAGGTTTCTTCGACTTGCAGTATGCTGTCTGCATTATAGAGAGTTAAAACTTTTACAGGAAAGGGTAGATGGAGACAATCTGCACTCTGCATGCAGATACTAGTATTTCTGCACTGAGGTATGGACTTAACTGTGCCAAGAATTCCTAAAATGATTGATTTTGCTTAAATTTATACAATCTCTACAGCTTCAAATTGCTGTGTCGTGCAGAGTGTCAGGAGCCTTCTGTTTGGTTAGAATGGTGCTGATAGCAGTGAGGCTGTGGGTTTGATCCCCATACAGGCCATTCACTTAGGAGCTGGACTCGATCCTTGTGGGTCTCTTCCAACTAAGAATATTCTGTGAAATCTGTGAAATCCAGCTTGCTTTGAGTTATCTTGTATCCTGTAGCAGTCTAATGAGTTTCAGTAAATGTGGTATTGAAGCCAAAGAGCAGAGAGAGAGAGAGATTGAGCACACCGGAGCCTAGATTTTGTTTTTTCTGGTACTCAGATGCACCTGCCAGAGCTGGATTAGCCTTCTATGTGTGCTTCAGTTATTTTGAAATATGTGAAAGGAAAGGTTCTTATAAATGGTCAGCTAAGAATATAATGGGCAGATGTTTTCCACATATTTTGTTTCCATTCAGAACAAGAGGGTAAAATGGGCTGGGAGAGGAGTTGAAGTCTAGAGAAAGAATGCCACAGTATTTGTGCATATTTCTGCAATTTTTTTTCACCTTGAGTTATCCCAGTACTTCAGTGTTGTTCTTCATGGTGGCAAATAAGACGTTCAGGTTGCTTCCAGCTTATCTCCTTGCAAGTCATGTCATGCATGGCTTAGAGGCCTGAGCTATATCTCTTCAAAATAAATGAACTTCTCAGTTCTAAATAGACTTGGTCCCAATATGGTCCCCAACAGGATAGAATAATCGCTCTGGAACTGAGAGTGCTCCCAGAGAATTGTGTGTTGCCTGCAGAAATCCCCAAGAGGTTCTTGGTGCAGACTGTAGGGAGGCAGCTCATGTAATTCCTGCACTGTTTATTGTAGCGCCTCAGCTCCTTGTAATTTTGCAGAGTGCAGGGAGAACAGAACCTTCCAGTCAGAGTACAGAAATAATACTGTTGGGTGTGTGTTTCAGGAGGGCCCTGTGGGCTCAAAAATAACAAAAATTTTTTAGAAGCAAGACTGGATGCAAAACAGATCTTATTTAACTAAAAGCACTTGTGACTGTGTAAAAGTGGCATGAAGGTGAGGGGGAGAACATTCCTAAGCTCAGCAGCTGCTCTCGCTGGCACCATCAGAGCCTGTAAGTTCCAGCTGGGAATGAGCAGCAGCCACAGTCAGTGGCAGGACTTGCATAGCCCTTGCAGCTGCAGAACCTCAGCGTTGCCTTTGTCTTTAGTGCTTGTGGCCAGTTTGATTGCAGCTGTGTTATAATATTTACCATACATGAGCCAGATGCCTGCAGTGTTGTCTGGAGAAGGTGAGACAAAACTGTAGAATACAATGTGCTAGTGGATAGGAATTACTGCAGGCTCTTGGGAATGTTTGCGTGGGGTGTCTCTTTTCTTCATCAGGAGATCCCCACATCTCAATCAGTATCACAGTGCCATCCACTCTACTTGGTTGAGTTTCTTCTTGTAGGAGGGGGCAGAACGTGTTTATCGGTACCTGTCTAGGAATCTGACAAGTCTGTAATGTCACCACAGACCCCTTATCTTTAGCAGAGAGAAGTAACCCACCGGGCTGACAGTGCAGCAGCCAACGTGGCAAGAATCATAGGTATTCTGGGCATTCAGGTGGTAGTTTATCCTGCCTTAGTCATCTTAGACACAAAAAAAATTGAAGACTGAATGCTGAAAAATAGGTGACTAGATTGCAAGAATTAAAGTGCTTCTGAAAGAAGGCTATATGGCAGCTTCTTTAAGTACAGGTTGTACTTCTGTGTCTGTGCCACGTCTAGCACCCTTTCTATTAGAAATATAAATTGATTGTGTGAAGATCAGTAATCTTAAGCATGTTATGCTCCAGATAGCAAAGACTAGGCTTCTAGTAGGATTGTGGCCAACCCTCTAAGCACATTTTAAAATACCATTGTCTTTGCCTATGTGAGTGCCATGAAGAGTTAGTTAAACTTAAGATGTTTCCCAGTGTAGCAGCATTGTTGTTTAAAAGTTTTGTACAGGTTGTACAGTCATGTACACATGGAAAAGCTTATTGAAAAGCTTATCAATATGGAAATATGGTTTAAACCGACCTTTTAAAATATCTACTGCTTGTTCAATTGTGAGTTTCTTGCAAAATTACTTCTAACTCTTACCAAATAATAGGCTTCTGTGACTCTTCCCCTCATCCTCCAGCAGCTTCTTTGAATTCTGTAAGTAATGTAAAAATGCCGTTTACAAATGAGAGATTTATTCCATCCGGGCTGTCTGCATTCCTTCCAAAGCACTGAAGTCTTTCAGTGTCTTGCATTAGATCAGAACTTCTTTCTGGTTTTTATAGGTCAAAGTCACATCAAATTTGTTTTAGGTTTCCAGGACTTCAGACTGTAAGGAATGGAAAGGCCAGGAATCTGCCTTCCTTTGCTGTGCTCAGATAGGATTAAGAGTAGATGAAATAGAAGAATTCATTTGCCTTCCAGAAATTTGTACAAATGATTGAGGGATTCTAACCAGATGTTTAGCTCTGAGTGAACTTCTCATTGAGTTCAACATAAAAGCATTCTCTGGTTGTTTTTTTTTTTTTTTTTCATACGACATGGTGAAATTTGCCTTTTTTTGAAGCAGGGATGTGACTTATTTACAAAACAGTTTTTAAAGAGATTCCAGGAAGTCAAAATATCTTTTGTTTTAAACCTCACTTCAAGGTAGATCTGGTTTAGAAAACTGATCTCAAGCAACTCTTTACCTTCTGTGGAAAAGGAGAAGAATCAAATGCCCCTTACACTGAGGGGCAGCATTTCTCTGTGCAGGGTAGTACCTGCAAATCATTCATTGTGTCATTTGGGGTTGGTCACCTGCTTGTTGCAGTTGCCCAAACGAGACAACTGTTTGGGATCTACCTGTTTGGTTTTTTTTACCAAGCTGATTATGCCCCCTGCCAGAACTTTTCACTCCGATTTTTAGCTCTTTAGCATTTTACAGCTCATGGGCCACAAATATAACCCCACTCTGGAAACAATGGATGAATATCATATTGCAAGAGAGGAAAGTAAACAGCTGGCAGTCTGGCCCTCGAAACAGGCAGTGTTTATCAGAATGAAATAAATCTCTCTCAGGCTTCCTGGCCATCACAGTGGCTGTTTGTAGGAGGAAGTAGCTCAGCTCAAAGCCAGCTGGTTGTATTGTCTAGACCAGAGGCTCCCAGACCTTGTTGTAACAGCTGCCAGAGAAGATAAAAAGTCATCTTTGTTTCTGACCGCAGAACAAACCCGAGTTGGTATAGGTCAAACCTTGAATTAAATCTCTGCAAAGCTTGTCATCTGCATTGAGAGGCAGTAAAAAGTTACTGAATGTTACATCCATCAGGTATTTTCCCTACCTGTGTGAGACTTTGAAAGGAATGAGAGCCTGCTTTGATACCAGGAAATCTTAAAAGAAAAAGGCAGTAAGGAATAAGGTTCATAGAAATTTTAATCAGTGGTAGAATCTTCTTTAGGATTTGTCAGTTAAAATACTGGCTACTAAGGCATAATAAATATGTCTGTATAACAAACATTTCAAATAATGTTATCAACGGCTTGAAATGCTAGCAGACTGTTTTCAGGTAAAAATTTCCACTTAGAGCCTTCTTAGAAGTGCAATCTAAAATTATTTGTGTAAGGGTGGAAAAAACCTGCATTCCAGGGAAGTTACGCTGACATAGTACCAAAGTCATCATGGTAACCCTTTGATAGTCTTATTTGCATAATTTGGTTATAATCCCATTGGCATTTCAATCCCACATAGACCCTCCGGTCTTGAGAGTTCAAGAAGTTTTTAAGGAAACTTTACGTTTGAAATAGCAGCATCTCACCTTGAGAGATGTGTTTTTGCATCACACTTATTTGCTCAGCTGGAGACAGAAATAATTAGATTCCATTTCAAGTATCTTCTTGTTCCCTTTTCCTTGGAATAGATAACGGAGCTGGATCCTGGAGGGTTTGAATGTTTGGATTTTCATGTTCCCCTTCCCACAAGTCAGCTCCTTTTACATGTTGAGTAGTAAGATGTATTTTGTTTCAGTCTGGTTTCTCAGAGTGTAAACACAACAGTAGATTGCATCTCCTGTATCAGGAAAGGAAGGGAGTAAGATTTCTTGTTATGAAGTTTCATTTGATTCTACACTGAGATTTTTAAACTGAAAACTAATTTTGTATTTTTCACTATTTTTTTAAGGTGCTGGAAACCCAAATTGCAAAGTTGCAATTGTAATGGGCAAAACCAAAAACTCCTCAGCATCCAGGTAAGGATTCCTAAGAGATTCAAAGAGTTACCTAAAACTTTTTCCCTGGAGGAGTCACTGTTTGAGAACATTTTGTTGAGTGAAATGCCATTAATTGCCTTGATCAGTTGGATGTGCTCTTGAATTAGAGGGGAGTTCTAAACCTCTGCATGTGTCTGTTGCTGCCCGAGCTCCTGTTTTGCTGTTCAGCTGCTGATGACTGAAGCCTCCCAACCTTTTCACTGTTATCATCTTGCATTGGCATGGTTTCCACCCCCCTCCACTGCACCAGCTCTATAGTGTTTGTGCAGTGATGTGTGCTGAATGGGATCCAGAAATTTTTGGGGGGTTCAACTAACTTTATCTTGGTCACATAACTTTTAGTCTGCATCAGTTTGTTTAACCAGCAGCTATCTCTGGCTTACAATTTATTTTGTAAGTACACTATATAAAGCAATTAACACAAGGTAGAATTGCTTGTTTAAATAATAAATCCAAAATTTTTCAGAGCTTTCCTGAACAGAATGGTTATAAGTGGCACACCAGAGACCTGAATTTATCTACCAAGTTTTTCACAAAGTAATCCGTAGGTATAGAAAGTTAAATTTGTACCATGAGATGTTGGTTATGTGAAGCTGTGTAAGCAGTGATCATTGTACATCTATAATCAGACTTACTCATTCCACTCCTGTATGTGTAAACATAATACTTACCTCTTCTTCTTTAAAATAAACATGTTGTTCAACTTATTACCAAACTAGAATTGCCTTTTGCAAAAACTTACGCAAGTGATAAATGAAATGCCCTATGTTTGTTTCTATTAAAACCACGTGGCGTTCGATGCAAAAGAATTGGAACATTTATGTCTCTAAGTTGGATTTTAGCCCAAATCCCATGGATTATCTGAAGTCTTTGGCTAGCTTCCATTGAGAAGCAAACAGTAAGTTGCCTACAGCACACAGGACGGTTTGCCTGGCAGATGTACAGACGGTGGCATCTGTGGAGCTCTTGGAAGCTGAAGAGAAGTTCATGGAGGGGAGGATGTGACACTCCACTCGCTAGAACTGGAGGCTGAATTCAGGGACCTGGGGCATCACCTCCAGTTCTGTGTGACTAATAACTTGACCTTAAATATTTGTAAGGAATGTAAACATGGGGATTTTGTCCTCTAAACTATAGGAAGGCCAGGATGATGATTCTGATAAAGTTGTTTTGAGGACAAAACAGAAAGGCAGGGCAAGGAGAATTGACTGGGTGATACAGAAGTACGTGCACAGAAGGTACAGCCATAGGAGTGTGGTGCATTAGGTGCCAGTAATACATTTTCACTTGTTGACTGGTGGGTCAAGCAGTGTTGAAGCCACACAGTGTGTGGGCAGGATGGTGCAGGCCCTACAGGTAAATCTCAGCACTGGCTTTATGCGAGTGCTAAACTGAGGATAGAAGATAAAAAAAGCAGAGGAAGGGGACAGAAGGGAGACTCAAGAGTTAATTTTAACAGGTGCATTTTTGTCTTGATCAGGTACAAGCAGCACAGTATGATTCTTGTTCCCATGGACACTCCAGGGCTGAAGCTGATAAGACCTCTCTCAGTGTTCGGCTACCTAGGTAGGTGATCATATTTATCAGATATATATGTATTAATTTGTTAGCAGTCTCAGAAGCTGCAGTAATGCTAATAAATACTGTAGATGAAATAAATCAGTAAAATGCATATATAGAAAAAGCATTAGGAATTGAAGGCTGTGGTTTTATCCTCTGTTTTACTCTGCTGTTGTGTTTTCTGTCCCTGTAGATGAGATCCATGGAGGACATTTTGAGATACACTTCAACGATGTGCGAGTGCCTGTCTCCAACATAATCCTGGGTGAGTGTCAGCACTAGTTCATTTCTAATACATGTAGCAATGAACCAAGCTTTATGAAACAGTGGTTTATTTAATGAATCATCAGAAGTTATTGTAAATAGCTATGGTCAGTTGAGCCACAGTCTCAAACAGATGTAAAAGGGAGCCCAGTCTTCCTTTAGCAGCCCACCTGCTGCTTGAACGTACCTTGTTTAGAGCAGGAGGGAGCAGAGCAGCTGTGGCTGTCATGCAAATATCACTGCTCTGAAGTAGAGCAAAGCAAAGTCTCTCAGTGGTATTCTTTCCTCAAAACCAGTTCTCGTAGACTTTACAGACTCTTTGAAAGAATGTCCTGCTGTACTCTATGGCCAGTTCTAAACAGTAGTGAAAAAAGGAAAGAATAAGCAGCACTATGACCCTTTGCAGGGAGAACTCTGTTCTACTTCTCTTACTTAATATAAATCCTGGTTTCTTCTATTGCCACTCTGCTTCTTTTATTTTGCTCAAAGAGCTTTCTCTCTTGAGAAAGCTATGACCTGGAAACCTCGAAGTCTTCCCTCAGATACTCTTTCCAAATCTTATAGAGGTATTTTTCCATGGAAGATTAACAAAATTTAATTTCAATCAGGTAAATCAAACCCTCTCAAAAACCATCTTGGAGTGTGCTTTGTGGTGTAATTATTATTAATGGTGTGTCAATATAGATCTGGTTGGAGTAAACAAGCAAAAAAACAAGTTCTGCAAAATAAACTTTTAAACAACTCGCCTTTACCCCTCTGGTGCTATGAGCACACTTCTGCTCAGAGCCATGCATCGTTTCAGGAGGGAGTCACGGAGCCTTCATGTGCCTGTTTTTCTTTTCTAACCAGGTGAGGGCAGGGGGTTTGAGATAGCTCAAGGTCGGCTGGGGCCAGGCCGGATTCACCACTGCATGAGGTCCCTTGGTGCGGCTGAAACTGCTTTAGAGATAATGTGCCAGCGCTCCGCACAGAGGGAGACGTTCGGGAAGAAGCTGTATCGGCACGTAAGCACATTCCCTGTCTCAATCCATGTGCTCCAGGCAGTGACCTTTGTTTTGCCCACACACAGCCTTGTGACTCTGATAAGGGACACAGCAGTAGATGCACCCTATCCTTGAATTCCTGTTCATAAGGCTCCAGGCGGCAAAGGAAAAAAATCACATTGCAAGCCTGCCATTTTTAACTATAACCTATGGGATCTTTTTGCCTTTTTTTTTTTTTTTTCCTTTGCAATGAATTGGATATCCTTTCCTGGATATGAATACAGATTTTGTCACTGCGTGTTCTTCTCTGCTTTCACTGATCTATTTGGACAGGTATTTTTTCAGGCATACAGCTTATGTTTCCATAGTTACAGTATAAATTCACCATTTTTATTGTATGCATTTTGTCACCTGGATGCCTCCATTTGCAATCACTGGAGACACTCAGGGGTCTAAATTTGACTGAAAATTTTACTTCTTTGATCAATTATTTGTAGTTATTTATGAAAGGACAGACCAAACCAAGGGCATGTTGCGATTTTTGCTCTTATCTTGCTCTGGAATTGAAATACTGTTTCATGAGCAACTGCTTGCTAAAATACTAAAAATATGACAATCTGCTTTCTGTAGGAGGAACCAACAGCATTTGGTAGTTGGCCTCTCACATTTCAAGTGTTCCTCAGTTTTACCCAATAGCTAGGATGACTTTGTAAAAGAACAAGTAAAAAACAAGTAAAAGCAATGGAAAAGGGAAACTGAATTAATAACTGGCACAGAGTGTAACAAATTGCTCGTACAGATCCAGAAGGAACAACCTTACATATCTATTTTCCAGTCACGTCCTTGCCAAACTTCCATTCACCACCATAACCTAGAACTATTCAGAGCTGCATGAGGCACCGTTTTCTCAGGAGCTTGTTTCATTAACAGCCATGTTTGATGAAGCCACAGGCATGACGTGGAGGCAGCTGCAGAGCCAGAGTAGGCTCTGCACAGCTTGAGGATAACTAAGGAAAAGGTGATGTTGGCAGCTGCTTTGAGTAACAGGCTGCCTGTCACCACCACCCACGGGGCAGTCAGACCCTGGGAGCTGCAGGCAGAAGAGCATGTCTGAACACTCCCACCCTGGTTCCAACCATCTTTGCTGGCACCAGCTATGCTGAGCCTCCAGATTTTGCACTGAATCAGGTGCTGTGCATTTGCTTGTATGTCCTGTGCCTGCCAAGGCTACAATCCCCAGAGCCCCAGGAGAAGTGTGTTCCCGAGGCTGGCTTAGGCTCCAAACTGCTTTTGCACTGACAAGCATCACACATTTTTTCTGCTGTGGTATGGTGTCTGCAGGGGGAAATTAGCCAAGAGGGGCGGGGAAGGGCTGCCAAGACTGTAATTTCATATTGGATCAAGAGAGCTTCTAATTTATCATCAGGCAGATGCAGCAGGCCCCACCCTGCAGCTGTTCCCCTGGCTCTTAAACCACCAGTAGTTTAAGCAAAGTAGAAGGAATTCCTCTCCCCTTTCACCCCACTGTTTTAGAATGGGGCTTGTTACACAGTGAGAGGACTGCGAGTGCAGTCAGTGGGTAAAGGATAGCAGGGAGTAAAAACCAGGCTTTGAAGGACTTCAGGAAAATGGGTCAGCATGCAGTGCAGCTGACCAAGACTTTAAAAGTGTACCAGAATCTGCAGTTTTTCCCGTTTAATTCTTTCCTGCCAGGAAAAGAATTGCTCTATCTTGAGTATTTCTTAGTGTTTTCTTTCTTAGTCCTTGTATTAGATGATATGCATCAAACCAGCCTAAATTTGCACACGAGTGTCTCTAAGTTGACAGAGCATGCACCTGCTGAGGAGCAGAGGCATCTTAGGCTGTGCTCAGAAGTATTAAGTGACATTCCCCTTATTGGCTTTGGTTTCTGCAGGAAGTTGTTGCCCACTGGATTGCTGAATGCCGCCTCAGCATAGAACAGGCTCGTCTGCTCACGCTGAAAACAGCCAGGAAGATTGACATGTTGGGCAACAGAAAAGCAAGAAAAGAGGTGAATTTTTTTTTTTTTTTGGAGCTAGCACAGGGGGAATGCAAAATCTGTGCGTTCAGCTGGTTGAATGACAAACTAAAACATATTGTTAAACATTACTATTATTCTAATTGTAGAGTATGACTTCATCTTGAAAACAGCCTTAAGATATGCTTTCAATTGTCAGAGGATTGGGGAGTGATCTCAGAAACTTCAAGATGAATCTGTTCAAGCACTGCTTGCTTATTTCAACAGAGTAGGATAGTTTTGGGTGACTGGAAACAGTCTTACCATATCCAGGGAATAGCAACAGCAGAGCCCTCATCCAACCTTGAGAGGAAGGAATGTCCTGTGAAATACTAATCTTCAATAGAGCTGTTAGGCAAATGTTCTCACTTGCTTATGAAACTACTACTGATAATGTGAGTTCTCTTTTAACTACAGGTAGCCATGACCAAAGTGGTTGTCCCACGAGCTGTGCTTAAAGTGATTGACTGTGCAGTTCAAGTGTGCGGTGGAGCCGGAGTTTCTCAGGATTTTCCTTTGGCTTTTATGTGAGTAAAGGGAGACCTACCTGTAGATTCTAAGCATTCTTCTAAAATAATTTTATAAACACCAGTACATGCTGTTTTACCTTAGGTAGCTTGAAATAATAGTCCATATGACTTTAAGCTATAAAACTTAAATTAACCTCTAGAAACAATTGGTTTTAATGCAACTACCCTTACCAAAAAAACCCCAGAACCTGGCACTTGACCTAAAATAGTTCTTATCATCAGCAAAGAGGATCTGTGTCTAAAGCCTAATCTTATCCCTTATGGCCTTGGGGAGAAGCAATACTTCTGAATTCCCACCCATCTCAACCCTACCAGGAAGATTTTGTTGCAGTATCTCCCGTGTGATAGCGCTTTTCCAAGAAACCTGTGTCAGAAGAATACTGTGGTAAAGCCAGTGCTGAGCTCCTGCTGTCAGACCCTCTGGCTGCTGTGGCAGGGTCAGAAACCTGCCCCTAATTCAGCTCTCCCAACACAGGTTTGCTTATATCCGGACCTTGCGCCTGGCAGATGGGCCTGATGAAGTTCATCTCTCAACAATTGCAAGGTGGGAACTGCTTGACCAGTCAAAGAAGCTCACTGCAAAAATCTAACAGCAGCACAGAGCCTTCTCGAATGGATGGAATGGAAAATTTAGGAAAGGGTTTTTTTCCAGAGCAGTAATGTTGTTTAAAGTAAAACTGAATGAATACAAAATCTTGATTCTAATGTGAACCAGTTCTTCTCTCTTTACTTATAATCATTACACTTTAGAATCAAGGGCTTGCTTTTAAGAATTTGCAGAATAAGTAACAACTTATCTGGGTTCTTTGTAACACTAAATAAAATCTGTTTTCTAATAGGCCTAAACTGTTTTTTTTTTTTTTTCTGTTCTGAGCCAAAGCCCTTTATCCTTTTATTGTAGGCAAAGCAGTTTTGAATCAGAAGTCCCACACAATTTAGTTTATTGCAAGGTAGGCTAAAATTTTAATTTTTGATTAAATGGCAAACATGAAGGTAATGCCTTTCTTTCCCTTTTCCAAAGCTGAGCTGTACTCCAACCCTCTCTCCTCCCCAGTTCCTCCTCTCAGCTGCCCTCCTAGGCCTAAGGGTAATTCAGTCCTTGCCCCAGCTCCCCCTCAAGTGAAGCTCAGGGCAGCACAGGAAACTGGGGTCAGTGTGTAGCTAGGTCAGTTTGTCTGCTATTCCTTGCTTCTTACTTCTTTGCTGTGTTTCTCCAAATGGATCTCCTCACCTTTTTTTCTTATTGGTGTCCCTTTCGTCTTACCTTGCATCTTTACTTGTCTCCTTTTGTGTACCCTCACAAGCCTCCTCCTGTCTCCTGCTCCAAGCTACTCCCACCCTTAAATATGTCTAAGCACAGGTGGCACCTTCCCCCTCCACAGAGCTGAAGCAGTGATGGACATGGGGCAGTGATGGACATGGGGCAGTTTGTGGTCTCCTCTGTTACCGAAACAGGTTCTGCCATTTATGCCCAATACACCTTTATGGAGTCCTCAAAGGTCAGAGTTCCTCAGCTTTGGTCCTGTAACAATCCTTCCTCAGTAGTTACTTACAAAAGAACTTGCCCCTGCAGGAACAGAACCAGGCAAATCACAGCATATTGCCCCCTTGGTAGCCCTACTTCCTGTGAAGTTAGGATAATCACTTTTCAACTTATACAGGACTGATCAACATTTAACTTAAGGGTACAAGTGTACCCTTTTTGTGTGAACAAACAAGCCCCCCCTCCAAGTTCCTCCCTGCTGGAGCTTGGAGAGAACACTCTCTGCTTGGCTCAGTCTCTGGGGTGAGGCTGCAGCCAGTTCTGTCCTTGAGCCCATAGCTGAGTGTTCACCTCAAGGGTGTCCAGCTAGAGCTGCTGTAGTCAGTCAGGGTGGTACACAGCTGAAGGTACCTGAAGCTGGAGGCACTCCCCAAAAGTTTCTTACCTCATTTTGATTCATTATACTTAAAAACAAGACTATAATTTCTTTTGGGACAGCAGTAATTCTTCTTTACATTTCCATCCACCTTAGTTTCCTCTTGCTTCCTGCCCAGAATGTTTCCTAGGAAGTGGAGAGCATTATCCAAGTCAGTGGCTGAAATGCACTTCAAATACAAAATCACACGCACTGTATGTGGTTGACAAGTTGTGCTCCCGGCTGTCAAAACATGCACAGTGTGTTTTTCCAATGAAGAATGCCCAGGGACCATATTTAGCCACGTTCCAAGTAGGATCTCTGACCACACTCATTTCCTGCACCTTCAGAGAACAGCTACACAAGAACAACACCTTTATCTCATTAACAAGGCTCTTAATTCCCTTTATTTTAAAATTTTATGTACATATGAATGATCTGTATAATGTACACTCAATATAGAAAGTTTTTATATACTGGATAATGTATAGAACATTTCACAATTACACTAATTTCTTACATAACATGTCAACTTTAAAGTTTTTTTGCTGAAGCTTTGTCAATTTGGTCAAGCCAGTTATACATACGAATGTCTAATGCTGTTTGATCTGAGGAAGAAGATAATGTTAATGATTAAGGACATGAGTGAACCGGTGCAGAGACAAAACCCTTTGCAGGTCATGTTCAATGGGAGTGATCACATCAGACTGAGAAAAGAAGGGATGCCCGTTTAGTGGGGGTCGGTGAGGTCAAAGTTATTTTAGCCCAATTCCTCTAGACTGTAGCTCAACTCCAGTCATGCTAATTCATAAAATATAAAAACTAGGAAAGTTTGATTCACAGTCTTGTAAACAAATATAAAGGAACAAAATGTGCTTATGTACAACAAGAAAAAATTCTTGTGTACCCATTTCAGCTGATCCACAGAGTGCTTTCTTGTGTTACAGTGTGGTAGTTAGAATCACTGACTTTTTCCTAGAAAAAAAAAGTCATAGAAAAAAGGAATAACACTGTCATAAACACCCAGCAAGGCAGTAAGTTCACTTCAATGTATTGGAGGAAAGTGCAGTTCCTCATCACTGGCCTGTCTGCCTTTGTCTCTTTCACAAGGGTTTCCAGTCCTTAGCTGACATCTCCCACTTCGTTGTCTACCGGGGGTGGTACGTTGGGCATTACAGATGACGTTGTCCCTGCAGTAAGGTAACCAGCAACTCCAGGGCCTTTCGGGAAGGAAACAAACACCGGCGATTAGTTTGCATTCTACAGGCTGATTGAACAGCTTTATTCCCTCTGGTAACACATCATCTAAGTCAACCAGACACCTTACACAAGAACATTTAAGAGTTTTTGTTTAGATTCTTTGAAATCTAGGAACACTAGGAATTAAGGCTTATTAGTCTGCTAAGTGGAGTAGCTTGTGGAGGCCATTCTTGGACTTGCTCAGCGTTTTTTGTTCTGATATGCCAAATAAGTTACAAAGGAACCCAACCACCAGCATTACCCATCTCACCTTCCAGCACAGAAGCAGCAGTAAAGAGGGGGAGGCCTTCCTTTGCTAAGGAAAGGCCCTACCACAGGAGTGAAGAAAGTTTAGGCATCTGTTCCAGTACTGGGCTCCTCATATATGCTTTCAGGGTTGTAAAGGTTTTTCCCAGTTGCATAGTCCAAGGAAGCTCAATAGGGTGCACCATGAAGGAGCAGAACTGCCTAAAGCTTGTCTAGGTGGCATTTTGTGCCTTCAGTTAGGAAAAAGTAACAGCATTCTTAAAATACACAAACTGTGTACTGGAGATGCAGAACTCCTTACAATTAGTAAATCTCCATTTTGATTACTGTGGGGCAGTTAGTTTTGCACTGCAGGCAAAGCCCCTCCCTCAAAGCTTGGAAATAAAAATTTAATTGTATAGAAACTTTCAACAAATGCGATAAAAACTCACATTGCAGCAAGAGGTGTTTGAACAGTAACTAATGACTGTAGAAAACTCCTCATGCACAGCATGTTTCTGTACCAGTACAAAGATCAACTCGGTATTAGACCTCCAGCCTACACTCCCAACATTCAACATGGTGAATTCTGCTGGGTCCTGTACTCTCCCCATTTAAGTCATCCTCACGGAGTTCTCCCAAATTTACTATCCCTTCCTGCCCCACCCTTCTCCTCAACTACACCCCCGAGCCAGAACATCAGAGCACGGTTTGTCTCCTTGTGAACAGTCCTACACTACTAATGTGAGGAAGAGAGCAAAGCAAGCAGTGCCTTTGGTATTTAAAAGCTCTCTGCCTTCAGGAGGGGACCTCTCTTTGACAGCCCACTGGTGGGACCTGCCAAAAGCCACACCCACTGTTACACGTCCTAGTGCAAAAATCCCCCGTAGTTATCTTGTGGCTCAAACTTTTCCATTAGGGAGGATTCCTAACACAGTTCAGAAGTTCAGTTCCTGTGTAGTACCAGCAAGTACCAGCCACTGCAGTTATCAGTGTTGTGCTCCTGTGTGCTCGAAGAGGGCAAGTTTATCGGTGTTTGGCAGTTTGGGACCACGCATTTGTCACAGCTCTAGGACATGCATCTGTTGCTTGGAATGCAGCAAGTGCAGCGTGCGTTCTATGAGATGGTATCTACCTGCTTTAGAGAGCTACACAGAAGTTAGCAAGCTGCCTGACAGAGCAGATCTAAAGCCCACTTCTCAGGTGAAGGGGACTGCTGCCAGTTAGAAGGGAAGGAGAAGAGACACCTGAGGGAAGAGAAATAAGCAAGGGAAGTTTCAAGGGAAGTGCAAATAGCAAAGCAATTTGAAGCAAGACATAAGGCAGAATACAAGAGAAGTTAAAAATAAAGCTTTTAGTTTGATTTCCATCTACACTCGGCATTTGTACAGCATCTTCATTCTACACTGGCAAGCACTTAAACATTAGGCAATTTAAAAGCAGCACAGGCCTTAAGGCAATTGGAAAGCTATACTGTCCCCAGTCTCAAGCCTGACCACATCTGGTATGGTTTCAATTCTTGGCCAGTAATAAGCCAGCATTTTCTTCATATTTCTATATTTATGGTATTTATGAAAGACCAAGGAAATTCAGTACCAACCAAATCAGGTGATCAGGTGTTCTTTGTCAAAATGGCATTAAAGGGTACAATAAATAGAAAACTCCAGTTCAGACCTAAAGCACAGAGTCTTTTCTGTGTGGAAAAATTCATCAAATGTTGCAATATACCTGCTCTCAAAGTCTAAGCATCTGCTTCTAGAGTGTGTAATTCCTGACTTGAAAGGCCCTTGCTTCATTTTCTCAAAATACATGTCATTATCTTGCAAGAAAAACTTTGGGCATCTGATTTTTACCTCACTAGTTCAGTTAGGCTCAAAAGCTTTACCAGGACTCCTGGAGTGGGTTAGGTGAGAAAGTTCCATGCGACACATGGATGTGTTCATACCGGCTTGTCACAAAGGACCTTAAAACATCACCTGGGAGGCAAAGCTCTCAAGACCAAATGATTGTTCAGCTGATGGCTACTGAGGAGTCAGAAGTTTGCAACATGTATTGCTCTAGATAAAAAGTTTGCTACAATGTGATTACTTGCTGTATCTGAAAATATGTGATAGGAAGTTTTGGATTGTGATACTGTGTCTATCAAGTGCTGCACAGCAGTGAAAGAACCACCACAATTCATTTCACTGTAACTGTTCTAGGATTGTGTCTGCTCCGTGCCATTTACATCAACAAGGTTTTCATCAGTTGCTATCCTTTGTGTGTGCAGCACACACAGCTAAAACGCTCTTCTACACTGCCAGTGGGACTGAGGTGGCAGCCCTGGGGTGCCATTTTGATCTTGGTGGCACCAGCGGGGGACTCCCCCAGGGTGCACCACTGCTGCAGTCAAGTGTATGCCACCAGCTCCACACACACAGGCACCAGGCCATCTTGCCAGTGCACTGAGTCTGCCTGGAATACAGCCTCAAACTCCAGGCTATTAACATTCCAACTTTTCCAATACTACAACTACCTGCCTAACGCTAAAGCGGTGTAATTCACATGGCCAATTAATACAGGCAGTCTAAATGATTTCAAGTCTTCAAAACAGTTTGTTCCTCCCTCCAACCTTGGACAACCATGTGTTCTAGGACTGAAGTAGACTGATCCTGAGAAAGTACAGAAAGCTACTGTCATTCATTAGTTCCAATTACATCTCTGCTTTATCACCACAGAGTACTTTCAAGTCTTGCCAGTGTCCAGATTCCATTGCTCTGATATTTTAGAAGTAGGTAAAGCAAAGACTACCCTGAGAAATACATTCTCAACCAACAAGAAGTTTGGCTTTTGATGAGTGTTTTAAAAACTTACTGTATTTTTACAGCATTGAACGTTCAGACCATGGGATGGCACTAGATCCTGGGGATAAACAGTATCTCCAGAGTCCAGTCTGACAATTAAGTAACTGTTCAGTATGACTCAGGACATAAACAGGAAAAAGTTGCTCACCTGTGAGGTATCCTGCTGTTTGTGTATCAGAAATGAACAAGTCGTGTTTCTGATCCTTGAAGGCACTCCACACAGAAGAACGAGACAGAATTTCATTTACCTGCAGTATTTGGAGAGATCAACACAGTGAGCAAGTGACATTTGTCATGTTCTATAACCAAACCATTCCAAAGGGATTACCAAAGAGCATGGCAGTAGTTCAGGCTGTGATATGGAATTCACACCCATTTCCAAGGAGACTTGCTTTTCCATGTTAATTGTCCAGCTGAACACATAACGCTCAAAAAAAGTCATTTAGTAGCTTGACTTTGTCCCTCACTCCCCCGTTCGGTGACAAGGAAAAGCAACCCTGCAAGCAGCCACTTGCCACACACCTACAGCTGAGGCACAATAGGACTTCTCCTCTACTAGAGCAAGATAGAGATAACTTGGAAGAAGGACCTATCCCCAGTTTCCCTCTGTCTGAGAAAGCTTTCAACACAAGGGTAAGTGAAAGGCACCAAGGACTTGCACAGTTAGTGGGACCAATTTTACCAGCTGGAATACACATCCATAAAGCTGCTACAGTTGTCTATTTATTCAGGAAACAAAAAAGCAATTTACATTTATAAACAGTTCTGAAGAGTTGTCAGTAGAAGCCAGCTAGCTTATAGAACATTTCTGCACTTGGAATTTGTCTTGTCAGTGCTCTTCACATGCATTGAACCAATGACTTCTAGTAAACAGAGGATGATGTAATGAGTTTGTAGTTACAGAATGTGAACACTTTAGGTGGAACGACATACATGACACCCAGAAAATTAAACAAGGGATGTTCAGAGTTTGATCTTCAAGTGTCAAAGCCCAGATAAGGACTTGTCAGTACTTACCTGTTCCCCATACTGCAGGCTGCGAGACATGGATTTCAGAGCTTTAACAATCTGAGCTTTTGTTGCAGATGGACTTTCCAGGTTCTCAAGACCAACACCTTCAAGCAGCTTTAGAAGATAAGGGACCAAATCTGCTTTCAAAGCCTGCAGACACACCCAAATGAGTTGTCTTAACATGGACTAGGAAGTTCCATATAGATGTTTACATTACTAGCATTAGTGTGAATGAGAAGTGCTATTACTAATATGCTAAAGCCAAGGCTTATCCATTTTTCCTGTACGAATACATACAAGAGAAAGCAAAGATACTGTCCAGCAATTCTGCTCTGTCCAGGTGTAAACTACACTTTCTCAGCAGACACTACCCTATGCATAAGCTTCAATACTCAGGTGCCATCCTTGAATAGGTCTGCATTTTAGATAAAGAACTGACTTCTCCAACAAGTAAAGCACATTAATTAAGTTCTAGGAGGCTTCCCAGATGCTATCTACGTTGAACAATACCTCTGTTCTTATGAACAGTTTAGATATACCCAAATGTAAAAATACCACATTTTTACAGTCTCAGAATGCACTACTTACTTGGGCTACTAAGTCAGTTTGTTCCTTCTGAAACATTCGATTCAGTGTTTCACAGGCTACACCAACTATATCTGACCTCTTTTTCATTCCATTCATGAGAGGGCTAATGGTCTCTAGTGATGCCATTGCTCGAACACAAAGCTGTGGAGAGACAGAAACATCCAGAATACCTTATTTTGTGCCAAGATTAATGGTTATTGCAGACATGGTCAGCCAAGACCATGAATTTCTCAGTCTTTAATCAATTAACTTAGTTAGAATAATGGACTTCCAGGAATAATACTAAATGACACAAATAAGTCCAGGTATGCATTTTTTCCCCCCAAGCACTTAAATGATTCAGTACCTCATTGTCAGACAGTATGTGCATGACACGAATGGCACTTTTAGGAATGGCATTGTTCTTGTGATTCATAGCCTGGATTATCTTGTGAAGATGACCAAGTGGAGGAACTTGATCAGCTAGCTGAGGCTGGGCACTGAACAGGCACACTGTTGCTGTGGTAATGGTTTCTAAAGTTTCCCCCTGCAGAAAATCAAAAATCAACACAAAGTATAACTCAGTAAAGCCTTATGTATCATCATAATAACAACATTCCTCACTTGCTCTGCATTATAGATTTTTCCCCTCGTGCTTTTATGTCATTTGGCTCTCGAACTATTAAAACAAGAAGAACGCGATTATCAGCTCCAATAGTGGCAGATATTCACTAGTTCCATGAACACAGACCACATGGGAATTCCTAAGCACTATTTCCAGCATCTAGAGAATCCAATGTCTGGCTGCAGCCCTTGCATGTGCTAACTTGCCTGGTGGAAGCATGATAGTATGGATGTTCAGGTTGACCCCCTGAATCTTAACTTAAAGGGCTCTGCAGCCTGTGCAGCAGCACTCGCCACGCTTGGGTGCATTCCACACCCCTACAAACAGCTATCACATCTTTGCAATAAGGATGTCTCTTTTATTCAACACGCAAGTTAATTTCCACCCTGCAAGCCTTACCAAGAATCTGCCTGAACATTGTTCAAGTCAATGATGAGTTACTGATACGACTGAAAACTGAATTTTCAACATTGTTCTCATTCAAACTGTAACACATTTGCTCTACACATTATACTAACTATTAGGTGGCAGCCTTCTGTAGGTCATGTAAGTTACACCAGATGGGAAGTTAGTGTTGCAGAAGGACAACAGAAGTGTCAAGAGCTGAAAATTTTTAGACAGTGTAGAACAAGTGCCATTTTCTTAAGTCAGCCAGTCGTGGAATAATTAAGCCTCATCTCTAGCAAAAAATAAGCCTTCAAGACATAATTTAGGCTAATTCTGGGGCTTCAGGGACTGTAAAAGCACTGACTCATGTTCAAAAGTAGCCTCAACATATCAATGTGCTTTTACTGGGAGTCAGAAAGCAGATGAAAAGCCCCATTCATGTTGGGAAGAAAGTGTGAGAATCTAAGTTAATCAGACCCTAACAGACTAGTAGTTTAAAACTGTTAAACAAATTGAAAGAGTAGAATCAGAAAAAACAGCTTACATGGGGGTTATTCTTCTCCAGTAGTTCAGTAAACTTTTCCAACAGTGCAATGAGGAATTCTCTTGGTTTCCGTAAAACCCAGGCCGGCTGGGCAATAAAAATCCTTAGGAAGACTCCCCCCACTGAAAGTTCACCTTCTGCCTCACCATACACCACAGCAAAGTCTTCAGGCAGCTGTTGAATTGTAAAGAACAAGGAGTTATTGGCAAGGGTATTTTTGAGAGCTGCAACTGTTTCTCTCCATGGTCAAGGTCACTAACTAACTGTATTTTTCCAAAATAGAGCTGTGCAAGACCAATAAATACTTCATTTTGAAGGAACATGAGGTAAGGAATGACATTAGAAGGAACAGTTCGGGCAGTACTACTACAGTGAACTTTTCTTTCAAAAAACTTGACTGAACCTACAACTGCAACAGTGGTAAACCCTAGTTCAAGAGAAGTGCCAACAGCAAGGCTGATGATGCAACAGCCCTCTCCTTCCTTTCTTGCCCACTTCAGGGGGAGGTTTCTCACCATCAACCTAGGGAAGCTTCCAGTTCTCATCTGGATCAAAATAGCCATCCTGCATGTATTTAGAAATTTGTTTAATGTTGAACTAGAGCACTGTTGGGAGGAAGTCATGCCTGGCCTTTCACAGTTATTGGGAAATACTACAAACTGGAACACCTCACTGATTGACCTGATGCAAAGGACAGTATTTTTTGAGACTTGCTGACCTAAAGTCACTGAACATTTTTTTCTACAGCTATGTAGTGACAGGACTTTTTCCAGCAAACTGATACTCTTTGTTGCTGACTTTCAATGTGTTTTAGAATTACCCGAAGGATCTGAAAACTCAGAGTATGTTGGCAGTGGTTTTGCCAGTAAGTGTCTAATTTCAAGGTACAACTAGTAATGAAAACATCAAAACAGTTATGTTTTCAGTTATGAACAGTTACATTCACAGCATGGCAGTGAATTTCTGTTGGTACTTAAACAGAAAAGCCTGTTATGCATCTATTATCAGCTAGCTTATAGTCTCCCTGGATGGACTCAAAGCAGAAACAGTATACTTTTACCTTCCAGTTGGTGTCAGGGTTATCCCTCTGAAGTTTAAAGTGCCTTTAAAAAGAAAGTAAGTTTTAACAAGCAATAAAAGAAGCAGTTGTCTTCCCTACTTGACACCTCAGTCTCCATCATTGTGAAGCCATCCCAGCTTCTAAACCCCTTTTTTTTCCCCACTGCAACCCCCTCCAATTCTTACAGCAGTGAGCAAATACCTGGACTGTGCACAGACTGCACCTGCATCACTGAGTTACAGGTACAATACACAGTGAACAAGTTTCTTTTCACAGAAGTCTGGCTTGCAATGATTCTAGTTTTTACATCAAGAGTTTTGTCTGACAGTTCTACAGCAACTCTGGTTTATTTCCACTAAGAAAGTTAAGGCTATACTTATGAGTCAGTAGGTCTTGACATACTCAAGCATCATTTCTCGAACTGTTGTTGATACTCTCTCCCTGGAGCTGTCATTCCAAATTAATTCTGGATTTTCATGAGTTCCCTCAAAGATATGGACAGCAGCTTCAGGGTTGTCTCTCATGGCATCCATGAAAACTCCAGGTAAAAATTTCATTAATGTAATTCTAACCTAGAAAGGATGAACAGAATTGACATTTAGTATATCATACGACAAACTAAATGACAGGACAAACTAACTGACAGAAACACAGAGGACTCCAGGAAGTCCATTTATCTGTAATACTAGAATTGCCAACTACTAGAACAGAACACCACAAAATAAAATGGTGCCATCATTTCAAACAGCAATAACCACTGACAGGTCTGAAATCTAGGTCTCTAATGCTAAAGTCTTTACAAATGGAAACCAAAATGCTTACAGTAGTTATAGTAAATACAACAACTTCCAGAAGTCTGCTTACAGATTAAGGGTTAACTATTTGAAGAAGCCAGATTGCTCTTCACATGAACATTTTAGACACAGAAGAGAGTTTTCTTGCTTGTCTTTAGAGAGAGGCAGGTAATATCAAGATAAGAGTTCCAACACGAGCTGTTACTATTCTTACCTTTGGACCCACCAGCTTATCTGCAGTCATTTTGGCAAAGAGCTCTGCTGTCTGGGCTCGGACCTGCGGATGTGTTGAGTTGCAAAACATATCTAGTAAATATATTAAAGCACCTGTAACAGAGATAGGAAAACATTCAAACAATTATTTTTTCTAGTCACAAGTAGTGAGATAAAAAGTATCTACTTCCAGTGTTGCAGAAACATTTGCTTTCAGTGTAGTACAGTACCTTTTGCCATGGCCTCTTTAATTATTTTTGTGCTAGATGTCAAAGCATACAAAGTTTCAAGGACGAGCTGCCGACCTGTCAAAATAGAAAGTATTAAAAACTTTGTGTCATATAGATTATGGACTAATAAAAGATGAACGTAACTGATCTTAACAGAAAGTTGTATCAAAACTACAATAGAGCTTATGACAATTGCAAGCTTACTCCGGCTAAACCAAATTAGTTAAGGAAGGTCAAAAATCAATCATACATTCTAGTACAGGATAGCTTCTAAATTAGATGTTTGTTACCTAAATTCCCTAAAATAAGCAGTCAGTGGAACACTACACAATTCAAACCCAATTAGAATACCTGACATTTCAGCTCACATATTTAAGACAAGAAACTCGTTACGCAGAACATTTTTTTAAATCATCCTCCCTGAAAGGTGGTTTTAACTTAAAACTCAACTGGTAAGCTCAGCTAGCTGCATTCTAATTAATTTCTGAGTTGGAAACCCTTTACTTTGCAAGACTTAAGAATCACATTATACATACTTGAAGGTAAGGAATGCAGGAGTGCCAGTAAGTTAGAGAGAACCATTGATTCAGCAATGTTGTTAACACATTCTTGGTTACTTGTTACTATGTTCACTACCTGTAAAAGATCAGAAAAAACACTTGATTATATTCCAGCTTTTAAGACACTGTCCAGAAAACCTCATTGGCATATAGAGCTGATATTTACAACATTTATTCCTGCCACCAAATTGTCTTGTCTCCTCAGGGATGAAGGGAGCAAAGACTCAGGCAAGAAGCTATCACATGTTTCTCCAAGGAGGAACCTCAATCTTGATACTTTTTAGATGCTACTCTAACAGTTACACCATGAGGTTTGTTTGTGGTTATTATGTAGAACATCTAGACAGGTTTAATGGTTTAGTGTACTTTTGGTTTTGTTGTTTTACTTGGTTTTGGTTGGTTTAGTTTTTTACCTCCAGAGCCAATTGCTGCACCAGGCCAGCTCCATGAACACGCAGAAGGGAGAATATCAGCTTAAAGTGACCTATGCACTCACACTCAGAACCTGTAAGATACAAAATAAGTTACTCTTCATGTTAGCCAAAGCACTTACTGAAGGTTATCCCAAGCACACATTTCGCTCTACAGAGAGGTGTTAAAGACTACATGGCTTTATACAGTCTGTCACAATAATTGTAACAGCTTGTTCAGGACAACATCTACTAAGGAGTTAGAAAATTTTAAAATCCTCTCTATTAATCTACCTTCCACAGAGTCTCAGGTCAACAACATTCCAAAAGCAGAGGATACTTCCTCCCTTTAAAGCAAATAACTGAGCTAGTTCTTGGACTACTTTGTTTAGCTGTCTTGTAAGAATGCAAGTAAAAATTCCATAATTTTATTTATCCTTGATGATCAGCTCTTGTCTTCAAATACACTTGCCCATTCACAATGTCCTGGCTCAGAGCAGGGTTGCTATATGCAGCAGTAACAGCTGCCTTCAGGGTTATAACTGCAAACACAGAATATCCAGCCTGAGAACAATTTAACCAGCTATTATTAGAAGCCACAATAGTAGCATGATTTGCTTTTAGAACTAGCATACAGTACAGTAAGAAAGTGTCCTAAAAATTTGTCTTAGGCTTTTCCAGTCTGTATGTTGGTATCTGCTCATAAACCTTTGCTGGTATTAGCTGCTCACTCTCAAAAGCATCTTTTCCTCCTGCTTTAGTAAGGCTCCAACATAGATGACATTTAGGTGTTTACTAACATACAGTACTCTGTTCAAAGAGGTTCCTTCTGATGCAACAAAGTTTAAAAAAATCAGTTAAAGATTCTTTGAAGAATTACAGAAAGTTTCATCTAGGAGGCTTAAGTGTTCCTGGCAACAGCAGGCTCAAATTAGAGTTAAAACCTAATGATTCAGAGTGTTAACCAGCAAAACAAGCTTCCCTCTCAGTGGAAGATAAAGACTACAGAGGTCCACAATTTTTAAGGTTGTCCACAAAACAAAAGGGTATATGAGGGAAGTTCCATTTTAAGCCTACCTGGGTTGTGTTTTATCACATTTCTCAGAGCCTCCAGGGCCATTTCAACTCTCCGTAACCGATCTCCGTGTTGATTGGACTCCACTTTCCCCGTCTGTGTTATTGCCATTAGCGTATGAAGGTACTGTGCTTGTGAGCCTACGTAATCCAAAAGGCTTGCAGCAAATGCTTTAGGAAGCTTTAAAGCAGAGATGAGAGCATTTTTAGCTCTGAGATGCAACAGTATTCACAGCAGAAGAAAATGTATCCAAATAACTTGTCCTAGGATTCACATATTCCCTTTCTCCAGATAAGCAAACAGGAAACACTTCTCTTTAATCACTACAACATCTGGAGCACATTAACCCTATTTCTATCTAAACATACCCTTAAGAGGGTGCCACTACTTCAACAGGTATATGTTTGCCCATAGATATAGATGGGTTGCAAAACCACTACGCAGAATCACCAGCGCCTGGAATTACTGAAGCAACTCAAGTGACGCAGTACAAGCTTGTAGAGAAAAGTCATTAGGACTTCTGAAGCAGTACATCTTAGTGCAGACTAGTTCTTTTAATTTCTTCTGCTCCAGTAAAAGGGATGCCTCATAACATACTGATTTTGAAGAAAATTTCCATCAGATTTTCTATTTTCTCCATTCTGTACAGGCAGATAAACAGGAAGTAGCAACATTCCAAGCACTAGTTTCAACAGGAAGGTTATTTAGCTACATCTCACCTCTAGCTGGAAGGTAGGGACCTCATTGTAGACTCTAACAAAAATCTCTCCCACAATAAGTTCCTTCGCATGGTCACTGAAGACAAAGTCAGATCCATAGCTCTTGTCACAATCACCCTTTAAGCAGAGATAAGCAGCAAAAGCTCAGACAGAAAATCATCTTGTAGAAAGTGTAAAGCTATAATCCGATAATGAAATAGGCAATACTTGAGCAGAAAACTTAATGCTTCAGCAAAAGTCAAAAGCTCAGATTGAAACATAACAAGAAATAAACAAGCAAAGTCTTAGGGTTTTTTGTTTTCTTTTAAAAACTACTGAAAGAAGAAAGTGACTTAGGAGTAGTCAACAATGGATATTTGTATTAACTCTAACACTACGTCACAGGTGGATGTACCAAAACACAAAACAGTTTTAAAAAAAAACAGTAGTGGGATTTAAAGTAAAAAGTATCTTACTCTCTTAATCATGCTTTCTTGCTGAGATTCCAAAAACTCAAGTAGTTCAGCTCTTGTCCCGTTGTTCCAGATCAAGTAGGGGTTCTCTGTATTACTGTTAAGCATCTTCAGAGTCTAAGAAATAAGGAATTTACATGATGTAACATATTTACAAGTTTTGGATCATTATGCATAGTAATCAGCATGTTTTGTGATGTTAATTCAATCTCATTAGCAATGAGACCAGTTACATAACCAAGTTAAAAGTGTGAAGTTTCCCATACTAGAAAAACAGTACGTGCAAGTTATTTGGTCCAGTACAATCTATGCTATAGTTTTTTCTTTATTCTGCTTTGAGCCACGTTTAGTTCAGATTCTCCATCTATTTTTGATAGTGAGCAGCAACTATCTGCAGTATATCTTTATAGATGACTTCCTTAGCACCGCTTTTAAAGAGATAAGTTTAGCCTTTGCTCTCCATCATCATTTATATCCTTAAGCCTTCAACAATTAACTCAACTTCTTTGTTCCTATATTTATTTTGCAAATACTATTCTATAGAGCACTGCTGCTGTCTGCAGTGTTCGAGGCCAAAGCACTTTCTTTTCCCTGCAGTTACTCCAACAGCAAATTAAAATCACACTGCTGTTCTCAGGATCAAGCTGGTCTAAGAGAGGTCAGTGTTTTAGAAGGGACCAGGTACTCCTTCCATAAATCACTAGAGAAAGTTTTGGCCAACACTTACCTCAGTAGGACTGACCACGGCGAGTTTTCTGGCAATATAGGGTGTCAACATTCCAGCCAAACTTTTCCTGATTGTTGGGTTTTCAGGGGTAGCTTGTTCATCAGAAAGATACCCTCCAAGGCGACTCAAGGCCAGGAGACTGAGCTTAGCAAGGCTATTTGCTACCTCCTGAAAAAGACAGACAGTTAGAAAAAACCTAGAGCTTACTGAAGAATTATCAGAATAGCCAAAAGAGTTGTCCAACACTTCTGCACCAGAACAAACAATATCGGTGTTTGCTTAATAAGTGCAGTAAGACATAAGCGCTGATAAGTAGGAAAACCTGGGGTAGGAAGATCAACTGAAAGTTACAGAAGCAATTTAGTATATTGGCTTCTGACTAGATAACAATTACTGCTCATATAGTCAAATATCAGCATAACAAATATTTCATGAGAGTGATACAAGATTTTATAGCTACAACAGAGTGTTCAAAGCTCATCTCATCCAGTAGCTGAGGAAGAAATGCCATGCTTAGAGGGTCACCATTTGAGGAAAAAGCAGACATTTTAAATACGTTCTAAGTATCACTAGAAAACCCTTTCAGCTGAGCCTCAAAAGACTGATAACAAAAATGTACATTTCTGCTGTTAGCTATTGATAAAAATCTCTTGCACTAAGTCCATTCAAAACTGCAGGCTTTGACAGTTTCAACATTTGAACTCTTTAAAAAAAATAAAAACCCCAAAATACAACACCCAAGAAGTATATACACCGCTACACAAAAATCCCTTTCCCAAGCTGCTTTGTTACCATTGCTGTTCATGCAATTCAATGATCCTAACAAGTATTTGAATACACTTAAGTCTATTAGTAAGAGATGGCAAGCAACAACCACTGGAGTTTGAAAGCATGCACCTTGGGAACATTACCTGGTGGTTTGAATCTTCACTTTTCTGAATCCCGCTCTCTTCCAGTGTATAGTCATAGTTGAAGAGGTAACCCAGTAAGTACCAGAGAACACCAGCTTGAAATAAGTGTGTTTGTAGCCAGTAATCTAAGGCAAAGGAGCTAACGCACTCTACTCCTAAAGCAGCTACTCGTGGAATGCTCTGAGGGAGAAAAAAGAAGTTTGCCTTAGTGCTTGTAACCAAAACCTCCTTATCAAAGGTTTAAAGCCAAAACTAGTTGATCCTAGAGTACTATCCAGGCAGCAGAGAGAAGAAAATTGAAGTAGATACAACATCTGCAGTCGAAATGTCTGGTAACCACCAACATGGCTAGTTAGTCTGCATCTTTCAAAGGGAAGAGTACTAATTTATTTCACATAATTAGAAATGGGCATTATCTCCTGAATTAGCACAGTAAACAGCTAGATGTGTCAGTTAAAAAGTAAAAGTAGCTGAATCTTTACAGTGACTGCATTTTAAGCCCACTAAATAGATTCCAAATTCCAATGCAAGTGTTGAGAACTAGGCAGTGGTTCTCATGATTGGCTGAGACCTTACAGAAGGGTTGATCGGTCAGTGCAACTACAAGGAAAGGGTGAGAGAAGTGGGTTTGCTCAGCCTGGAAAGTAGAAGGCTTTGGGGTGACCTAATTGCAGCCTCCCAGTACCTATAAAGCCTACAAAGAAAGATGTAGCGACTATTTACAAGGGGATGCAGTGACAGGGCAAGGGGGAATGGATTCAAACTGAAAAAGAATAGGTTTAGATTAGATATTAGGAAGAAATTCTTTAGTGTGAGGGTGGTGAGGCACTGGGACAGGTTTCCCTGAGAAGCTGTGGATGCCCCATCCCTGGAAGTGTTCAAGGCCAGGTTGGATGGAGCTCTGAACAACCTGGTCTAGTGAAAGATATCCCTGTCCATGGCAGTAGGGATGGAATTAGATATCTTTAAGGTCCCTTAGAACCCAGGCCATTCTATGATTGTCTTATCTCCTTTAAAAGCAGAATATTTCCCTAAACATTTGACAGTTCAACATCCATTTAGGTGAAGGAAAGGAGCACTTACCTTGCCATAATACAGTAGTCTACAGAGGTCCTTAATTATGTTAGGCATTTCTGTAATCTTCTCTCTGCAATCTTCAAATTGAGCTGCTACACTGTAACACTTACTAATGTATCCACATACCTAGAAAAAGCAGCATTTTATTCATTACAAGTAGAGGAAAATGCAAGCTTACAATCCTATTTTCAATATATATAAAATATCAATATTTTATATTATATATATACACACACTTATATTTATTATAATTTTATACATATACTATAATGTATCAGCTTCTCAGAAGACTATATACTCAGTTACAACTGCTGCAACTTACCTGTACAGACATATCATCTGGTTTACTAGACCGTGTCAAGACTGCTACACATCGATTAAATGCTTCTTGCAATACCTGTGAGGATTGGATGATGCATAAGTTGAGTCACAAAAAAAACCAGATAACAGCTGGTAGAAATAAAACATTAATTAGTAAACTCATTTTTAATGGTTGAAGGGAAACATTTGACAAAAATCTGCTGCTTGCTTAAATGGTTTGTAGGAGCAAAGATCCTTGCAAGTGCTGGTATTAACCTTTGGTGCTTTAGAGTTGACAGCCTTCTCACATGTGAGCTAATAAGCTGGTGAAGGGTCTGGAGCACAAGTCTGATAAAAAGGAGCTGGGTTTGTTTAGCTTGAAGAAAACAAGGTTCGGAAAGACTTTATCACTCTCCACAAGTACCTGAAAGAAGGTTGTAGCAAAGTGTAGGGGTTGGTCTCTTTTCCCAAGTAACAAGTGATTGGACAAGAGGAAATTGCCTCAAGTTGCACCAGCAGAGGTTTAGCTTAGATATTAGGAAAAACTTCTTCACCCAAAGGGTTGTCAAGCATCTGAACAGGCTGCACAGGGAAGTGAGTGAGTCACCATCCCTGAAGGTTTTTAAATAGGCATGTAGACAGAGCACTTAGCAACATGATTTAGTGGGACTTGGCAGTGTTGGGACTAACAGTTGGACTCCATTATCTTAAAGGTCTTTGCCAGCTTAAATGGCTCTAATACTGTAATATGGGTAATGAAAAGCCCTTCTGCTCAAGTGACTTGCTGACATTTATCAATTCTTTCACGTACAGAATGCACCAGCTCACAGTAGAGTTTTGTAAAGGCGTAGAGAAACATCATATGTAGCTTGCTTATCCACAGGTCAATAGACAAGCCTAGGTTCAGAATGGGGTATTTTCCGCAAGATGCTTCTCCTACTGGATCCAGAATAGAGATAACAAGAATGGACAAAGGTCTCAAGATGAAAAGTGATTCTCAATTGCACTTGATGTCCTATGCATTGAGGATAGGCATTTCAATAAGTTTCTTTGCATTTACCTCAATTCCATTTTCTCTCCTCAGTTCTTCTGCATTTAACGCTGAACAACTGACAGTATGGAAAGCAAGTTCTGTAGCAGCAGGCAACAGAGGAGATTCTTTGGAAAATAAAAGGTCATCTGATGTTTCAATGGTAATAGTTTTTATCAGCATAGGATAGCCTGCATACTTGTAAGGTTTCAAATCTGAAAGAAAAAAGAGAAAAAAAGCTTACATGTATGCAGTGTCTAAGGAATTTAAACCACCACAAAATTATCAGTTGAAAATATATCAGATATATAAGGACTAGGAGTGAAAAAAAGCCAACATCTGGTAAAACTGGAGCAAGACTGAGCAGCTCACACAACTTGACTCCTTGTCACACAAAACAGTTTATGCTAGAAGCTGACAGCTTCATACAAAGAAGTCATTTAGGACTAAAAAGACTTATCTTCAGCTCATTAAGCCCCCAACTCAAGAGCCTTCCCAATGACAACTGTCTGTCTGTCTCCAGAGAAACAGAAGTATAGTTTTGTCTGTCTGTCTTAGGCCAGGATTGACTAACAGTAAGCCTACAGGGGCCTTACCCAGTTTGGGACAACAATCATGTTTTAAATTATTATATTTTTCATTGCTTTGGGGTTCAGCCGTGTTAAAGAACAAATTCATTTTGCATAGGGAGCCAACTGCAAGCCAACCCATGTATGTCTATACCAATGCTGTCACTACCTCCACACAACTGACAGAGTTATGATTGCATGTGAGGTTCTTCATTTACCATTATAATACAACACTTATGCAGCAAACACTGTTGACTCTGCAAGGCTTGAACATGCCAGTAGCTACAAGCCTGGGACTGTAGCTAGAGTCAAGTGTTAGGGCATTCTAGTTATCCCTCTTTCCCAGTTGGGCAGTGAAAGAGGTAATGTTGCAGCACACTCGCCAGAAGACTCTAATACTGGTCAGAATTCCTGCAAGAATATAGCCCTCTGGCTGTTAAACATAAGACAATCTCATAACCAGAATCTGCCATCTGGGTGACTGAGTACTAGAGAGGACTTTTCTGCTTTGACAGAATTTAAGTATGGAGGAAGATTAAAACTGATTACCACTGGAGCAGAGAACTTCAAAGAGCTATTCATGCTTTTTTGAATTAAGTTTTACTGCAGATGAATTGACTTCATGGAAGAAAAAGTCCTATTTTGAAGCCCTTTCCCATAGCTACATAAATCTTGTGGCAAGTCAGAAACCAGACCAGCAAAGCCAAGTCTCAGGAACAGAGGATATTAAAACTTTCTGAAATGACCGCTAAAGAAATGAACACAAAACCCTCTCCTGAGGCAGCATGCTTACCTTCCTTATGCCTGTTGAAGAGGATGCTTTGAGTTTTCAAGATCAAAATTATGTTTTCTGGATCTGGCCCATCTATCACCTTGGCAGATTTTGTGCACAGAAACTCATATGCTTTATTAACTTTTTCAAACATATCCTGCAAATAAAGAGGAATAGTCATAAGAGGTATAAAGGACCCTCTAGATTACTGAAGCATCAGTTTAGATGCAGGTAAAATAAAGCAGTTCAGGTTATAAGCCACAACACTAGTGTTATTGCCTCACTACACTTTGAAAATACTCTAAAACACTAGTTCACATATCAGGGGTTTTTTGTCTCCTAAACTCTGCCATAGACAAGACATTTAATCAATCATACTATGACAAGTCTGATAGTGAAAATGGGCAGAGGATATAATCTGTCTTTGAAAGGGAGCAAACATCTTATTTAGGTCCTGTGTAACTCTCTAAAGACACTTTCTGATATGTGGGTCTGATCTGACTAAATCAGTTCACTGTAGAAATCCTAATATTCTTTAAATTATATCAGTTAAATTACTCATTAGTAGCACTAATCTGTATTTTAGAATTCATCTAGGGCATAGCTTTTAAAATAAAGAAAGAAAACTCAAATGCACATTTCAGAATTCTTAACACACATAACAGTTGAATTTGTCCCCATCTTATTAACACCAGAAATTTGTGCTGTACATACCCTGCCTTCTGGATTCTTGTCTGGGTGATATTTTTGAGCCAACCTGAAATAAGCTTTCCTGATCTTGCTTTCATCATTTCTACAAGAAAACAAGTTCCATCCATTACATTGAGTAACATAAAAAAAAGCCAACCACAGCCTGGATTCTGACAACAGTACTAACAGTAACTGCAGTTGAGTGAAAATTGCAAAAAACTCTTATTCCCATTTGAAAATCCTGCTTTACCAGCTTACACTGAATGAGGGGTAACCGCGTGACATGAAATTTTAGAAACAAATTATTTTAAAATACCTCTTGTACCTAAGATACTAACCAGAGGGTGCTTAAAGTCCCTGAATATTTTAAATGAAGAACCTAAATGAGCTGCAAGGGATCAAAGTTACTATTTCATGATTTATAGTAAGTGCACTGTATTTGAAGGATAAATACAAAGTGTTGTTGGTTCTCTTCCAAAGGCCTGAAGTCAGAAATCAGTGGCAAGACAGGAGGTAAAAAATTCTAAAAGTATAATCACCATGGGAAGGGACAATATGTCAGAGGGAGAAGGATGATTAGAGAAATAAGTTCCACTTTCAACCTACTCAAGTTCTGCTGTATTTTTTGCTCACTATAGTTGAGTGTAATGCTTGTCCTTTAAAACAGCAGAGCTCAAAGCATTTTTTTCCCTAGTTTCAGTTTATCTAAACACTTTCACAATTATTCTCTCAAACACTGGAACTGTATTTCCAAGCTTTGCTTCTTTTTAGCAAAGCAATTGTCCACTGTGAAAGGTGCTACATGTAACTGAACTGGTACCCCTAACTAGTTCCAAGTACTGAGATAAACTCTAGTTTGTTCATAGAGCTTATAAAAAAGTAGTTATACAACTTTAGATAATGAAAACAACTTACTGGCTTTGTCCTTTGGGTAGATTAAGAACTTCATAAGCATCATCTATTGACATGGTAGGTGGTTTCTTCTCTACCTCCTTCTTCCAAGCTTCTAATGTATCTTTCAATAGTTTAATCTAAATAATTAAAATTTAGTAGTGTTTCATTTATGCTGACACCAGTATACAATTTTTAATAGAATGCTGCTTTATTAATGAATCCTAAATTTTATTCAAGATAAAAGGATATTAAGATAAAAATGACTATGTAAGAGTCACATTCAAAGATGGAGAATCACTTAAATAACATGCAGTTCACATCTTGATACTATAAAAAACTGCAACAAAGCTGCATGAATAAAGCCGCTTAGACAGATCTAGTTCACAGACTTGTACCAAAAAGATTTTATCAATTCAGTTAATGCTTGATCCCATGTTAGCTCAGTTTCTTCTGCAGCATGGGCAAACCAGAACCCAAAAGTGATGTTTCCTTCCCACTCCATAATCAGTTGAGGTTCATTGAAACAGCACCTGAAGTTTTTTTGAATGCTTTGTCTTTGAAGTATGCACTACAAGAAGGATATATTTATATTGGTTTTATATGGAAAGAACACTATCCTGCTTCAAGATATATTAGTGTTTAATGTGTTTGCTTTGTTTCCAAAATTCAGGATAAAGTAGTTACTTGCAAAAAAACCTAGTATTTGATTTCCTTAATATTTGTTACAAATCCCACTTTTATGACTCTGAAAGCTCAACAACTAAATGAACCCTAAAATACTTCTTACTTACTGGATCTTTAATTGGCCAGTCTGGAAATCTGAGTGTATCACAAAGATGCTTGAGGTAATAAATGTTACAGAACAGCTCATTTTCCAGTTGTGGATAGTTGATAACTGGGATGGGACAGTACTGGTAGAGTGCTCTTGTATTGCTTTGAAGACGAGGTGTGAAGTCAGCAAGATGAGCAGCAATCTTCTCTATCATAAGACGCCTAAAAGTTACAAAGTTCAGTTTAACACCTGCCAAGCAATCCTCAATCCTCACTCACTGTACAAGTGTGTTCTATGATTTCTTCTGAAAAGATTTTCCTTAGTAGTTCCAGAATAGGATTCTGTCCTATTCTATTACAAAGCTACTGAAATGCCATGAAAATTAGTTTATTAAAAACGATGTAAAGTGACAATTTGCCCTCCTCAATAACTCTTTACTTTCTGGAAGACCCTAATATTCCAATGTATTGGAATATAAGAGGTATATCTCAGAAATAGGTCCTGGTAATAAAAAAGTACATACAAATGAGTAAGTATAAAGAACTCCACACCCACAGTGAATTCTCCACTCACAAAAGGAACTTGATCAAGATGTAAAACATGTTTGTCTGATGTTCAGGGAAATATTTCTCTTGCTGCTGCCAATTCTGCTCCCCCTTACCCTCGTTATTTTTGATCAAAGAAAAGGGCAATGCAGGACATTGCTCTTGCAGAAGGCAAAGTAATGAAACCATGCCACCCAGGAATTTTCAGCTTTTCTAAAGAAACAGGACCTCTTCAACATAAGCTGTGGTTCAGAATTATTTGTCCCTCTGATAGAAAACAATTACCTCATTTCATTGCTCCAAATAGCTTCTGGAGTGTCAAATTCTCCAAGGAATATCTCAGAAAATTTTTCTGGTTCATAGTTTTCTAAATAACACACCATTGCTTCAGGAAGAATATGTCCAAGTATACTTCTTTGAACTATATCTTGACCTTTTGGCTGCAGAAGAGATCACACGGTTATCTAAAAGGTAATTAAATCCAGTGTTGCTAACTAAACTTGAGACCTAAAAAACTCTTCCCCTTTTCCCCTATAGCTCTTAAATTCCAGTTAAAACAACTACAGGTAGCCTGCAAAACTATTTGGAAAACAAAGGTAGTTACTTTTGCAATCTACTCACTTCTTCAGACTTGAAAGCTTGTTTTGTATGTGTGTATTTCAAAAACCTAGAAAGAGAAACAGCAGTTATTTTCTGCTTGATACTTAAAAGTACCCTTGAATAATAAGCAGACCACCATAGTCCAGCTGGCAAATCTCATACACTTACTTCGAGATAAAAGAGTAACAGCAACAGCTGTATGAATTTCTGTACAAAGTCCATTAAATGTTTGGGAACTCCACCAAGCTAAGCACTCCAATGTTTTAAGTGTTGCCTTACGTTCGTCATTTCAGTTTGAAAGTCTTGTTCCCTTGTTTTCTTCCCACACAAACAAAAAAGATGCTGATAGAGACACACAACCTTTCCCTCCAAGCCCCTCCCTGCACTGTTAGATCCTCACTGCAGCAATGAAACAGGGTGATCTTAGACTGATTGCTGACAGTCCTATTACACAAGACTCATCATGAAAGCATGCAATGATTTCCCAATGCGTTTCGCTGCACAAGAGACTTCACTGGAATTGTACGACAGCTTTTTATGAACTACTGCATTTAGAGGAAGACTAGTGGAGTGACGTGCAATAGCCACCTGCATGTGCAGCGTATCTGTCAGGCAATACAGACTGATTTAATTGTTTAGGCTTCAATACTGAAACATGTTGGCTTTTAGATTTTCCCACCACTTTCAACAGCAGCCTACTACCAAAAGTTACATTAGCATAGAGATAGCCTGTGTCATTGCTCTTTAGTGCTTGCAATGAATTACTCTTCTACAATACACCATGGCCAGTTGTACTGTTGGAACTGTATGATCAGACACGTTGTCATTCCCTCCCTGGAAAGATCATAAGCAATTCACTTTTCTAGTGACTGACTAAATCATGTGTAAGCAATTCTTCTAGAAGAATTTCATGTTGGTTCTAGCAAGCCACACTCCCCAGAGCATACGCAGATGTAGAGCAGCAGTCCTTCCAAGCATAACTGGTCAAGGGGTACTTCTGGTTATTCTTTTTCCTCACCTTGCAATAGGAAGTACATTGGAACCCGTGTACATCATGATGAAGAAGAACACTCCACTCAGATAAAAACGAGGTAACTGAGGGTTATCTTGCATGACGTGAAACAGCAATACAGCCACTTTTTCCACAAGGATAGGATCAAAAGTCAGTAACAGCTGAAATCAAAACACCAGCATTTCATTAGCTGCAACTAGTACAAGTTACTTAGCCAAAACCGAAGTTTTAACTAATTCAGTACTGGGACAACCCAACTGCAGAAATTTCAGTTAAAGAATACTTCAGCCTAAAAATCAAAAGTTTGAATCAAAGAATATTTAAAGTTGGGAAAGACCTCTAGAGGTCATCTTGTCAAACCCCTCTGCTCAAAAGCATAGTCATCTATTGCTGGTTGACAAAGACCAGGTCTAGGTGACTTTTGAGTGTCTCAAAAATTGGAAATGTTTCTTAATGAAACATTGGTTGAAACGGCATGAAATTTGAACAAGCAGTTGATTTCACAGAGTGTTGCTAGAGAAATCTGCAGGATGTCACAGATGTGATTTGATGTGTTTGCCCCACTTACAGTACTCACACAGTGAAGATGGTAGAATAAGTCAAACTTTAGCTCATTCAGAGAGCTCATTTAGAGTTACTTACCTGAGTGATATGAGGAAGGCAAGTACTATCTGACAACAGCCGTTTCACTCTAGGCAGAGGTCTTATGATAGCATTGTCTTGATCCCTAAAAAAATCAAGTAGTACAGCAGTAAGCACAAATGTGCCTTTTCTCTTTCAAGAATGAACAATTTTATTAAGAATATGGCTGTTGAGACCATAGTCTTTTATTGTTAACTTCAAAGTCTGCTGTTAGACTTGGTAAGTTTAGTGCCCTGCATCAAAGCAGATGGGTTTAGGTTAAAGGAGAGCTTGTCTGTAAGACTACATTGCTGAGCACTAGAAATACACATAGCTTCTGTTTTCATTCTTGCAGTCCATTTCGCAATATTAGTATTGTCTCATTTACAAACTTCCTATTTGCCCACAGAATCGCTACTATGTAAAAGGTTGTTTAATACAGTTTTTTAATGAACTACTTATTAAGAAAAGCTTATAGATAGAACTTATGAATTCATACATCTGCCAGATAAAGTTAACCACTTCTATTGAAAATTCCTGTTTACCTGCTGGGAAAATATCCACACATGGTGATTAGCATATTGAGGACAAGTGTGGCAAGGTCAGTCTCATTCAACACAGGCTGGCCACTGGCAAGCAAGCACCACTTCAGCTGAGGGATGACCTGTAATGGTCGCCAGCCATCCATACCTTGAGCCCAGCATCGTGTTTTTGAAGTCAGCTTTCCATTGTTCCATAGTTCCTGCATCTATTGCAAGATCAGAGATGAATTTAGCTGATTCAGCATTCAGAGGTACCTTTGCTCCTAGACACTCACAATCAAGGCAAGTTTTTAGCTGCTGTATGGCAGACTACTCTGGTTGCAATTCTGATGCGTTTATAACTCTGCCATAGAACCATGAAGTAAAAGTTGTCAGATTAGTTGCAACATACTGGGGCATGGAAGAGTAGGCAGCCTTACCAAACAGGTTGTGATTCTTGGCACAACATCAAGTCTCTTATCTAGCTTCAATCCTTACTTAAAGAGTTACGTGGAGAATATCCTTTAGCATTGTTTATGGTTCTCCCTCTTACTGTTCAAAACACACACCCAGTCACCAGAATGGAAATAATTTGTCAGGCTGAGGGTTTGAAGTTGACAGGTACCTCTTGAAAGCTGTAAGGCCCACTCCTTTCTTTGTCAGCATTGCCAAAGTACCATTCTTTCTCGCTCTCCCTCTTCGCATCAGGTGCCGCCTCAATCACATTGCTCTAGAAGTTGATGTTTGAAAGAACAGCTTTAGCTTCACAGTGCAAATATCACATTTCTATGGTAAATGTGAGAAGTACATTAGTTTTTTTTAAGAATTTTAAGGACGTTTTAAGAATGTCCTTTTAGTAGAGTAACGTATGAGTAGTAAGAAACAAAGGCCACATACCTGCAAAGGGACTGTAGCTCTGCTTGTATGAAGATGTGCCAAAGTAAGCAGATCCACAAGGATTCTGATTCCATTTGAATCCATAAGGTCCTTCACGTTTTTCTGTTAATGGATGAACTGAGTTACCACAAGCATTTTCTAGATAAGAGTTGTTGCAAGTACTGAACAGTTTTATTCAAGTAAGAAGTAACCATGAGAAAAGTTTAAATCATTCTCTAAAGTGATTAGAATGGTACAATTACCATAATATCTACACATTTCCTTCAGCTTTCTCACCAGTAAATAACTATCACATCCCAGAAAGCTGTACAAAAATTGTTTTAAATCTTCCTCAATACTTGAATTTTTGTTCAGGTTAACCCCAAAAGACTAGTTCAGACCACTTTATACAGCTGAAAGACCAATAATCTGCTGTTAAGTGTACATGTCCACCTTACCTTATTGAGGATCAGCTTGTTGAGAAACAGTATCAATCTGTCCCGCTCAAGCTTGTCAGTGCACTGTTGCAGCAGAAGAAAACAATTCAGTATTTCATAAAACATACTAGAAATTCTCTTCAAAAGCAAACAGAGTTGCACCTGCAAAGCTACATTATTTTTTTTATGCCTGGAAATGAAACTGCTGACTATTAAGCGTCCAGTTTCACGCACAGCTAACAACTGTATCTTTCTGTCACTGAGGAGCAAAGGCCTTGTTGCCCTCCAACCCTGTTGTTGTTCTGGATCAAACCTACTATTCTGCTAAATCTAACTGTTCTAATGGACAGTGTTTGGATTCCCAGTGAGCCAGTTAAAACAAACACATAAGAAAAAGAGAATACTTTCAGCCAGCAGACAGAAAGGGTCTTTGATATTACATCCCTGGTGAGATTATCAAGGCTCAAGGCAAAATAGCAAGGGTTCAGTTTCACTTGCAACAGCCATATCCAACACCCATACTGATGCTAGCAAAGAACCCATTCTGCAGACTGCATGGAAATGTATTTTTGCAAGCCGAATCAATGGTCAGACATAGTAAACATTTAACAGGTAAAGTACACTAAAAACCTAATCCATCACGCGTGCCCATCTAAGGTTACAGTTTCATTAGATCTGGTGCTGTTGCTACTACTCAAAGTCAGTACTTTGAAATAATGTGACACAGAACAATGCTCTCCTCTTAAAAAGCTTCTGCATTTTTCCAAAGCAAGCCAAAGTTATATCTGCATTTTGTTGGCCCTAAAGAAACTATTTAGAAATACCTCTATGATCAGGAGGTTTTTTTAGTGAAACTTCAACTGAAACAAGGGGAGATACTAAGAACAGCTGGTGACTGCATGGAAAAAAGTATTCATGCTGCAGTTTCACATTCTGTAAACCTGAAACTTGGGTTTCACAGTAACTTGAAGGATCTGAACATGTGTTGGACTAGCTGTGTGTTAACTACTGTACCCAGTAATTTAAAATAACTCTTACCCTTTCTAACATCCCAACAATGTACTTAGTATCAGAAAATGGTCCTATTTCTTCATGACATCTTCCATAGACAATGGCCAACGCTTGCAGGCATAAGCATTTCATATTCACTTTTGGGGTAAGCAAGAAGCGATGGTAGAGCTCATTGAAGAATTCGTATCTAAAAAAAAAAAGAGATGAGATTTTAGTAAAGAAAACAAACAGACCTTGGGAATGAAATAAGATTTTAATAATATCTCACGATCTTTTGATTGCTCCGCTGTCTTCAGTTTCATCTTCTTCCAGTAGCAATCTTAAATAATAATCCCCTATTTTTATTTCCTCAGAAAGGCACTCATATTTTACCTGTAACACAGAACGCATTACTTAACACTACATATTGTTTCTCCGTCATTAAGTTTTTCTTGCTTAACAATACCGTACTTGATTTCATCCAAAAACTCTATGAGGTTACCAACCCCTCCTAAGTCTGAAGAAAAATGAAATTTGCTAGTTTGTTGTTAAACACACACCTACGAAATATAAGCCACCTATGAAATATGCTGCTCCCAAAAACAAATGAAGTTTCTCATCTTACTGAAATCCCAGTTTCCAGCCTTTAAGTAACTTGTTTCTAGTATCAGCTGGCTTTACTAGCTAAACTTGGATAATACAGGATATATTTCAGTGACTCAAGTTTTAATAAGTAGTTATTCCATTACAAGGTATTTCACTCCATGTTACTACAAGTATGAAACCTAATTACTAGTTATACTTGCTATTGTGCTGGATAAGAGCCTAGAGGCATCAGTACACACACCAAGAAGCTGAAGTAAAATTGCACGATCAGAGCCATCGTTAACTTCAGAGCAACTACATTAAATTTAACCATATGCCTCAGTGCTCAGTGGTTTAAAGCACTTGGCAATCACTTCAATTAGAGGCACCTCTAACATGCCACAAAAGCCACTCTCTACAGCAGTTTTTCTTATCTGTAGTTTGCAGGCTACTGTCATGAGGCCACAAACTTGACCATAGCATATGATATAAAGATATCCTGCTAACTAGTATGCTTTCAGAGCAGTCTCAAGCCACCATGCCCTTTGGCAAAGTGACAGTTGATAGGGAACCCTTTTTCACCACTATGCAGTTTAAATACTTAAAGCGTAGTCCAATATTCATTTAAAAGCAAATCTCTGAGACAGCAGCCGTTCAAAGATCACGTTACAGAAGCCCATTAAATCCACCACCAAAGTATCCTGGGCTTTAGCTGCAAGAATGCTAGTGATACATTCCAGCAGCATAAGCCACATTGGAGTGCAGAGTGCAGGTGGGAACTCTGTATTACTAAGTTTTAAATTTGTACTTTTGATTCTGCCTGCCCCAGGTAACACTGCTAAAGAGTTGGGATAGCAGACACTGTGACACCCAGAAGTCCTGTGCCTGACCTATACCCGAGGGAAACTTTAAAAGATAAAAGTCAGTGCAGGAAAAACCAAACCAAACCCGTACTTCTCTATTTACTGCATCAAGGTGAGAAGGAACCTACAGTCATATGATAGAACTATTTTCAATTTTGACTTCAGGTACTGCTGTTCTTAGAACGTGAGGACAGTGCAGCATGGTTTTAGCCCCATAACCTATTCATGATTTGGCAACACAGTATTTAATAGACTCCGGTTCACTGAGGCATAAAGGAAACATAGACAAGAGACTTGCTATTAGGAAGAAGTGATTTCTGAAACTACCCAAAACAAGTCTGATGGAGCACATTAAAAACCAAGTACGACTTATCTGGACAAGAATGTAACACCAACTCTTCTTTTAATGCAGGAATACACTGAGGGTTCTGATCAATGTTTCATCTCTACAGAATTATTTGTCAGGTTGAAGAGGTTTCAGTTTTGTAGAGCTCACTGGACAACAGTACCTGTTCACAGACTCAAGCCTTAGCAGTTTATTCCATAACCCCAAAATAATCCTACCTTGCAGTCAGGGATCATCAGCACAAAGTTCACTCATGTAATTAGAGAGACAGAGAAGTGACATTTTACGTAGACATATATTACATATGCAGTTTGCCTTGCAGTAGGTCATATACCTCAAACTCCTGATGGTTCCATGAGATAACATTAGCACTGCCAAGTTCTCTGTCAATATTAAATGCTCTCATCTCAGACTCAAGAGTATCTCTCAGTTCTTCCCGTGTTTTGAAGTTCCAAATCAAGTTTGATCTAGCATGATCCTGAAGAAATCTAAAAAAGAAGTTACATCGTTTAAACCCCTAAAAACATCATCTGAAAGGCACAAGGGACTCAGTCGGCAAGCTAGGGAATATCACTAGCACCAGTGGACCTTAATCACAGGGCACAGAGCAGTGGTCTCAGGTTTGTCACAGTAATTATGGTCGCTCACTTGTAGAGTGTTTTCATAGTCACGCAGGTCAGCCCAGACTAAAGCACACCTGTGTCATCCCTTTGGGCTCAGTTTGTTATCTGCATATAATTGCTGACCAGGAGATATGTCAGCTCTCGACCATACCTACCAGCAAGGGCTACAAGTAAATAGAGCAGCACAAACAAATAGAAGTTGATGTCTCAAGTGTCACAAGACAATCAGTAGACATTCTTCAGTAGCAGTTACAGAACCGCTTTTGGATCCAGAGATTGTCTGAGAACAGCACTTTAATACCTCCAGTTTAGGAGAACATAATACCCAAGTTCTTTCATGCGACACTGTATTTGACATTTAGAAACATCACTCACTGAATGGAGCCGTTAAGTTCATGGAACTTCCCCAAGTTTGCTTTCACAGTTCGTTGAACAGTCAAGATTTATTAGCCCATTTAACACAACACCCTTGGCCAGTGATACATCTTTTTTGGATGGAAGCCCCTCCCTTGTAAACTCTGACAGCTGCTAAGAGCTCACAGGTAAGCAAGGTGAATTTAGGACCTGTGGCAGTATTAGAAATTCAGCATCCATGTGCTTTCTCTTTTCCTGCCCTATGTTTGTTCCAATAAAGTTAAAACATCTTGAACAGCTTACAGGTTGAGGCACCAATGAGCTACAATGCTTTCCAGTGCTATTTTGCTTGGCTTTCAACATCAGCAGATCCATACCTGCAGTTTGTTATTTACCCTTTTGGCTCAAGGGAAGAAATTAGGTAGTTTGATAACATTTGAAAAGCTTTCTAAATTCTTCCCTTTCCTAAACAGAAGCTAAATCCTTAAGCATAGCTTAGGATTTTTTTTTTTTTATTTTTAATAAGTATCTGTTACAAAACAATTGCACTACTTCAAGGAAGGCAGATATTGGGAGAGTCACAGCAACTCAGAAGATACTAACAAAAATATCCAGCCAGGTAATAACTTGTATCTGAGACCACCATATTAACTTTAGTATTTTTTACCTGTAATAGAAGAGATCCCAGTTTGCCTCTATTTTTATTCTCTGGCGTCGTTTCCTTAATATCACTGGCTTTTGAATCATGTTCTGCAAAAGAACCAAATTTAACAAGTTAGTAGAAAGCACATACTGCACATTTTCCTCTTTTAAAACAGAAAGCTGAGTTTTTATGTTCCTTCAAAAGCCACGCTAAGTTAATCCTCATTAATAACATCTCCTTTTCTAGTAAGTAGTAGCAACAGACTTTCACAAGTGTTATTTACACCAAGTTAAATCATGCCAGAGAAACTTTCAGCTGTTTAACAAATCATTCATTTAGAAGCAAGTTATCCCTGAGAAACGCTTCGTTCCCCATCACCATAAGCATTCATCAGCTCCAAAGCTGATTGAGAGGAAAAGCCACACGAAGAATGTTTTGCTCTTGTAAGGAAGTAACTAGAGCAAGTCACAGAAATAAAAAGCAAACCTGACTTGGTCACTGAAAGGTTCCCTATTTTGATGAAGCATGAAGTCAATGTTATACGCTACATGAGGTACCACATGCAAGCAGAAGGTCTGAGCAACAGAATCCACACAAGTGGCAGAGACATACAGACTCACCATATTGTTTCTGTCCTGATTGTGATGAAAAGTTGGAAGAAAAAGAAAAAGTACATTTAACAAGCCACAGCCACTAAAATAATTTAAAGTGGTAACACCAAACTTGCTGCTACCTTTTCCAAGCTACACTTGCACATGTTTACTGTGAAATGATACAACTCAGAATTCCACATAGAAAAATGACTGTTTAAACTCTGTATCTAGACAAGATGTTCAAAGTGCAATTTGATCTTCCACCACAGTTTTTCACATTTCTCCATTTCTCCTCTGTTTTGAACCCAGTTAAAATTATTCCACAAATATTACCTCAAAAATTGTGCACCACAGTCTACATCAAACTTCAGCTAGATTTTATTAAGTTAAGATTTCCCTAAATTAAAGCTTATTGTTTCATCAGATTAAATACAAAGACAGGCATTGTGCTTGTCATCCTTCCTTGCATATACAACAGATTATTTCACTTCCAGAATGCATAAAACAAGCTTAATCAAGTTAATAAAGTTAAGGAAAATACCTCATAATTCAAAGAGCTTGTCATACAGAACATAGCAATAAAACTCAAGCAAAAAGGAGACCAACAGTAAGAACTCAAGCAGTTATAAGCTATCCTCTTAGATCAAAACAGTTACTTTTCACTTCTGTCTGAACTGTGACTTTATGTACACTCTTGTGTGCCATATAAGCACTGAGATACCTACAGTCAAGGAAATCCTACCTAACCTGGTGTCCCTGTCCACAGGAGGAGGGTTGGAAGTAGATGATTCTTAAGGTCTCTTCCAAGCCAGGCCATTCTATGAGTCTATGATTCTTTAAGCAGGTTCCATAATTAAAATATCAGTAACAAAGTACATAAGTTTGAACGCAAAGAATATTCAGAGTTTCTTTTAAATGTACAATTTTGCCACATTTCAATGAATTTCCTCTTCTGTGTAATTATCTTAGAAGAAATGCACATAGGCTGCATTTCAGTTTGATAAGGTTAGCTAAAGCTTAATGTGTATCCTGAAGGAATCAATTTGCATGCTTTATCTTCTCCCTGGAACCCATTTCTAACCTAAGATGAAGAGTAATAAAAGGCAGAGAGTTTTGTTCACCAGTTGAGTGTGTGTTCCTCTCCAGGCTCAATCAAGTTACTGTAACAAATAGTTTCAAATACTTTTACCTCTTTCTGAGCTATGCCCATTCGATCTCTCCAGTGCATCAAGACTAGATCCACCTTCTCTTTGGCAAATTTTTCAACTTCCTTTGCAGCTTTTCCAGCCAGTCTCTGCCACTCTGGCACTTTATTAAACTTGCCATACTGATCCTGCAGAATAAAGTCAATTAATTCCTTACAGTTTTAGGTTGATCAGCATCTTTGATGCAGGTCAATGCATCAGTCAAAGTGTCTGTATGAGTCACTCAGACTCTACATTTATATATGGAATAGGTAAGACAACTACATTTACTTACAGTGGCAATTTTTAAGTTATCTCTAACATGCATCCTATCAGCATCTTTTTCAGGAACAGGATCAGCACTGTCAAGGTACGCCAGCAAACCTGGTGGCTAAAAACATTTAAAAACACTGTCAACCCACATGTGGCTAATGAACAGAAACCATCACATCAGGCAACAAGATTATTTCTTTAAATTAGAGATTTCAAAAGAGAAATTATATTCTACTCTGAAGCAAGTGTGTAAACCTACAGCATTTTTTTGCTCGTATTATTAAAATGCCACCATCCTCAACAAGAATCATTCAACAGAGGCCTATATCCTGTTTCTTAAAGCAGCACTAAATGCAGCTAAAGAATGAAGGAAGAAGAGAGTTGATCCCACAGCACTACTGAGGGGAAGGAATAAAACTAGAATCCATCCATATGCTCTGACATGGACTAAATGTTACATGTGACATTAGAGATGAGACGGTCCAATGCGACTAAGCTTTCCCTAAGATAGTAACCAAGATCAGGACAGTTTACTCTGCCAAAAATGAAGGAACTAGTATTTTGAAACTAAAAGTCAGTAATTTCCCAGATGTAATAATCCCTTACAACACTATTTTTTGAACTGATTTCACTGAAATAACTTAAGCAAGAACCTTTAAGGAGGCTGTAAAGGTTTAAGAACGTAAGAAGTACCAGAAAACAAGTTTATCCATGTTACAAGCAAATAAAATTGGACAAACATGAAAGTATAAACAGAACTCTTGCCTTAATTTATTATTAAAACTAAAAGCATTAGAGACAAGTGTCTCCCACATTTTTGTTCTTTTAATAAAGGAAAAGAAGTCAGACATCTTATTTTTAAGTTTTGTGTCATACACCATTTTAAAAAGTTGTAGGAAAGTAACAGAAAACTTTTAGAGTGTGATATGTTTTGAATTAGATATCAATATCCTTTAAATAGCAGATGCCAGACTGCTGATCTCCCAGGTAAGACTACCCTCTTGAAGGGGAAAGGGGATCTGCTTACTACATAGACTGCCCCAAGTTTTTGATACCACAGGCTCTCAGATTTTATTCCTTTCCTATTCCATATCCCATTTTTACTCACCAAAATACGTTTCAACAAGTTCATAGCAGTTTTGTTCTCAGCTGTCCAGAGGCCAACCAAATGTCTACTTAACTGCCTGAAAAAGCCATTGAAATTAACAAACTACAAGTTAGTATTTAAACAGATTTTTAAACCACTAAACTGTCACCCTTACCATGCTGATGAAATGAAGATGAGCAAGAGCTCCGTGCTCTTGAGTGAGTAAGAGCACAAAGCGTTATATTGTTCAAGTATTTGCTTGGCATGCTTTTAAAGTGTGGTCTTTAGAAGTTCCAGTGAAGTTAGTGGAACAGTAGCAGCACATGCTTTCTGATCTAGACCTCAAAGAACACTTGAGCAATAGAGCAGAAACACCTAATTATCAAGTGTAAATTTACCCAGCCAACCTGAAGTTACAGCTAAAGTTAAGAGTCTGGAAACCATCAAGAACTGCTACCTGCTCTACCTAAAGCTCTTAATACCAGCTACTGGCTAGAACAGCCTTTCTGGGAGCCTGCCTTCTATGCCAAATGGTGCTTTCCACCAACATTTGTCACTGGGGTTCTACTGCACTGAACCAAAGCACTGCTTACAAGCAAGCCGTAAGCAGTAGCACCACACAGGACTAGTATGATAGATGGTTTCACACTAACTCTCTCCTGCATGACATAAAGTGGCATTAAGTTCCACTTGTCCCTACATTCCCTAGCAACTCTAAGCATGTCAGGAATGCACAGCTAAAGCTTCAGTAATCTTGTATTCAGCTGGAAATAATTAAATCATCACTCATCTTTCCCAGCATACCCTCAGAGCCCATGCTCACAAGTTCTACTGACTGTTTTGTTCAGGGAATGATTCCTGTGAGGAGACTCCTCTCCCAGATAGGCTGGGTAACCCTAACTGCATGCAAGATGTCTGAGGGGTGCACACCAGTGTTTATATAGTTGTATACTACTAGCTGAAACTTTTTAGAAGTTCCAGACATTCTACTTGTCTTTTCTTTCCCTAAATGTCTTCATTTTAAAAAAAAGTAAAAAGAAATAAAAACTTGAACCTTTAATGAGTAACCAACCCAAGTCCACTTTGGCCAAAAAATAACCAAGGGTTTATTAAGTGGCTGCAGTCTCAGCTGAAGCTTGCTCTAAACATAACCAGATGCTGAAGAAAACACTCTCCTAAAAAACTGCAAGTTTTCTTCCCTGACCTCCCAGTGCTTCTAACGTTAGCTAGGCCATTACTTAGATTTTTTTAAACATGATATATCAAGTGAGACAGACATACCTATTTGTAAGCATCCTCTGATCTGTGCTTATTGTAAACATAGCAGTGTGCAAGTGACGAGGTAAGGCACCTTCACTGAGGGCAAGATCTTGCATTTTGGTAGCAATCTCTTTGTCTCCTTCCTTTGGAAACAGGGCAAGATGATTACTAAAGAAAGAACCTTTGTTAAGCTGCTTTTATCTTAGTCTACAGTTCCAAGGCCTTGTTGACCATCAATTACACCAACTAATAGTCAAAAAACAGAAGCTAGAGTATGATTTTTTAAAGTGGAAGTTCTCAACAGCAACTGCTCAAAGCTGTAGTAAAGCCATGGACCAGGTAACTGAGAGTTACATCTATGAGGACAGTCACTGAAGAGGGTAAGATGCTTGTCTCCCATCATAGATCAGGAGATTGGTAGTACAAGTACCATTTCCACACTGCAGTGATAAATTAGGGCTAAACAGAAAATAAGAGCCACATATAATTGCTTATTGCTTGACTTTTGTCAACAGTAACCACTTAAGATTAATGGGTGCTGTTCAGTTTAGACAGCCACATGGATAAGACTGTCACTCAGTCAGGATACATTAGTTGCAATGAATAAGAAAAAGCTTTTGCTGCATTTTTATTTGTCAAAGTCCCACTACAGTTCAAGTGATAAGACTTTTAATAAACAGCACAGCAACTTTCAGCTATCATTGTCAGGCATATCAATGGAAACCTGCAGATTTATAATACCTCTATGTCAAGTGTTCATTCACTTCCATTCCAAGAAAGTATTAGATGGATTTCAGATGCATAAGCCATTGTGATACAATGAGGCACTAACTTAAGCCCTGAATTTCAACACAGGAAGTGTCAAGAGTCAGTTAGCAAGGTCACCCTGCAACAATCACGAGCAGCCCTTCAGAAGTATGGACTGAGTCCATACATTCCGTGGTATGGAAACTAACAAAGCCAAAGCAAGAACAGAGGTTGACACCACTAGTGTGCTCTGGGACACTACTGCCTGCTAATCCCAGTCCCATTCCATCTCGCAATGCATCCCAGAAAATATGACCTCTCCTCATTGAGACACCCTCTAACATGCAGGACAAGTCTGGTGGCTCTGAGGTATGTGACTGAGCTACGTACAACATTAACAGCCAAATCTTGACTGCAATATGAAAACATGCAAGGCACTACACCTAATGTCCCAAATCACATGCTTTCCAAACCCCAAATGTAAGATAAAGCAAGTTGCTATATTAACCCACTCACAATTAAGCAGCTGTTCTGTTCCTTGCTTTCCCACTTCCCCCTCCCCTCTCCTCTCCCTATCCTGAGAAACTAATATAACAAACTTTTATTGGTAAGCAATTGCACTTTTAAAATAGACAATACATATTTAGCATGCTATACCAGCTAACATTGATAAAATCTCACCTCTATTATTGCCTTCATTACCAAACCTGCTCCTTTCACAATTGCCATGGAAGGGTGCTAAAACAGAATGTTGACAAAATAATTATTCATTTGCAAAAAACAGAAGATTAGATCATCTGTGCTTCAGTTTCCTTCACTCATCTACAGGGCTGGTCTACCTCCAATTCTGGATCAAAGTTAGTATTTCACTTTTGAGAAAGCTTGCCTCAAGAAGAGTTCCTTTAAACTTGTTTAAAGAGATTCTTTAACCAAGAATCTCTCATGCAACTCCCAGACAGATTTCCCAGCACTGAACAGCAGTATATGTCAGAGGAAGCTGCCTGACACAAGCTGACACTAACCAAAAAGCAGAAGAGCATACTGTTTTTACAGCAAGAAGGCATGACATTTTAGCTACTAATCCTAGAATTCTTACTGGTTTACTACTGAAGAGTATGTTACTCTTGTTTTGTAACTCTTAACTCATTTACTGAGAGAGAAACAGAACGGTAGAAGATTCTCCAAAGAGAGGAAGATCTGTGCATCTGCTGAATTAGCCTAATGTTTAACTAGTATTTTGAAGTGTTTTTAGAAACCAGTCTTAGACAGTCTATCCTACAATGATTTGGCATATCATTTACTACAGAATAACCACCCCAATCTGATACCTGAAAGCAGCAATAGGTAATTAAAAATTTTGCCAAGGTAGAAAAGGTTTAGGGACATTAACCAGCTGAACAGTAGACAAATCTGCCTTTCGGGAGAAGAAGAAAAAGTTCATGTTCACTGACTACCTAAAGTCTCTAATAATAGTAAAAAAGTCTTACCTGAAAGAGCTTAAACAGTGTTCTTCCATTAGATGCCACCATTTCCAACAACATGTCAAACTGCTGCCCCTCAGTAGTCTCACTATATGGAGCACATAGGGCAAATGTCAGGAAGTCCAGAAGTGAACTAATTACTAGGGCACCTGTCCCATGATCCTGAAATTAGGAAGACAGGTATGTAATACAGATACAGCATTTCTCCCCTGTCCCAGAGTATTCATGATGCTGAAGATGCTCTTCCCTGTCATACTCTGAACTAGCCTGCAAACCAAAACTACAAGTTTAGAATATGGCATTACTCTAAGTATGGCAATACCCTGGTAAAGTACTGGCTAAATCATATTAGACACTCATGACTCATATAACGGTGTGCTACAAATTACTTTTTCTACTTCAATTCCACAAATCTGAGTTTACACAATCATTTTAGTTAAAAGAAACATCCAGTTTCCATTCTAAGCATGCAAACATTTGTTGCAGGACACTAAAGTTCTGCAGCACAGACAGCTACATTCTAACCTGTCAACACCCAAAAACTTCTGTATTTTCTTTATTTGCAGGTGCAAATGCATTCAAAGATACATCCAAGTACAACAAAAGTATTTTCATAGCAAGTAGAAAAAGTACTTAAGGTACCTGTTTTCAATATTTTACTTACCACATGGGAATTGAATTTCTCTAGTAGATTTTCTAGAAACTTCTTTGAAGAAAGAAGAGAAGCTTTGTTCAACTGCTCCTGCCTCAAATCATAGTCATCATGCATGGGCTATAAAAAAAAGTATTTATATGCAGTCACATTTCAACCCTCAGTTTTAAACAGTTGTAATCCAAAAGCCACCCTCTGAGCATAAAAAGCACATCCTACTTCAACTTCAGCAGGAAATCACTGTACAACAAGTTATTTCGTGTCTGAACACACTGCAGGTTGAAGGGCAGTCCCTATTTCTACATCTTTCAGTAGCCTGAAGTGAAAGAATCTGAAATTTAATACTTACACACATAAGAGCACAAAGCATGTCAATAGCAGCATGGGTTACACCATCATTGTTCCTTTTGAGGGCTTTGACAACCTTCACTCCTAATCGTTCTCGAAATCTTTTGAGAGAAAAGAAAAACCCCCAAGATTAGAGAAGAAATAGCGATCTTAATTTTAAGGTAAAAAGTGTAGTCGGTGACCAAAAGGGGCCTGTTGCCACTGCCTTTAGAAAGTCAGTAATTCTGTATTTTCATAAATTTGAGATGCCTTGATAGGAAAACTTTAATATTGACTTCATTATTAACTATATGCCAAGCACGTTGTCGTGGGTTTAGTAGCAGGGGAAGGGCTACAAAGGCGATTTCAGTTAGAAACTGCTTGAAGTTTCACTGTCCTATCCTATAAAGAAGCCAATGACAGCCAGCTCCAGGAGGGACTTCCTCAGTGATGCCCAAGGCTGAGCTGATATGCACTTCTGTGATTACATATTTAAGAACAGAGGAAGAAAAGCCTGTACTGCAGAAGAAATTCCAGTCTGGAGAAGAGCAGAGAAGAACATGGGATAACAAGCAGATTCCAAAGTCAGAGCAGAAAGAAGGGGGAAAAGGGGCCTGGGGGGGCCTCTCTCTCCCCTTCCAGCAAGAAAAAGACTGAGAGCCAAGGCCCCTGCTGCTTATGGAAGACCACTGATCTGTGGAGATTTCCTCCCACACGCACTTAGAGCTCATGGAAGAACCCATGCCAAAATTAGTGGTTACATGAAGGAGGCTGTGACCCCATGAGAGACCCAAGGATGGAGCAACATCCTGCAAGAGACCTGTGGCCCATGGAGAAGAAAATCCACACTGGAGCAAGTTTTTCCTGGGTAAGACTTATGGCCCAGTGGAAGACTCATGTCGGTACAACTCAGCCCACAAAAGACTGCACTCCCTTGGGGGAGTGACCCACAGAGAGAAGTCCATCGAGGACTGTCTCCCATGGGTAGGAACCCCACAGAAGCAAGAGAAAGACTCAGAGCCACGACCCTCCTGTAGCCTGTGATGAAGACTATGGTGGAGCAAGTTGTCCCCTTGCAGCCCATAGAAAACCATCAGGGTGCAAAGACGCCCCTGCATCCGATGGAGGAGTAGCCCCTGGGATAGCAGATTGAGAAGAACTTCTGTCCAAGAGATGGACTCACTTTAAACAGCAGCAGAAGCAATGACCCCCAACCCTTGCCCATTCCCCTGCACTGCTGGGGGGAAGAGAAAGAACTTAGAAGAAAGCAAGGAGTGGGGGGGCAGAAATGTTTGTTTAAGACTGTTTTATTTCTCACTCTCTTAGTTTTTTATCTTGTTAGTAATAAATTTAAGTTCTATTCCGTATGTTGAATCTGTTTTGCCCTTATCTATCCTCATGAATTTCTTGCTATTTTTTTCCCCCTCTCCCCTGCTACTATGCAGAGGGCGGGTGAGAGAGCGGCTTAGTGAGTATCCTGGCATTTGGCCAGGGTCTAACCACCACACATATTCACCAAAGTAAAGACATATTTCTGTAGTTAAAGGATACCATTTATAGAGAAACAGAACTTAATAAAGGTCTCCTACTAAGTGCTTTTGTACTCTTCACATCATTCAGTTGTTCCACAGTCCCTAGTCAGAAATATTTCCAAGAATTTTTTCATTTTCAGAACAGACAGTTTTTCTGCTTCCTTACGTTCTTTAATTAAGACCCAAGCTCCAAGCAGCCTGTACTTACTGCAGAAGCAAACAGCTTCCTAACACTGTCTTATCTTGTGTTGAACTGAGGACAGCAATAACATAAGCATCCTTTAGGAACGAAGAACTGCCTACTTCAAGGACAGATGAAATTACATTTTAGAAGTTTTGCCACTAGAAAAAACATTAAACCATATTTGACTTAGAGTATTCAGCAAAGGAAGAATCAGCTTTACTTGCTAATGATTACTTGGGATTCTCAATTTGCATTAAAGCCCGGTGACAGACTTGCACTACTGAATGCAATTGTCTACAGAGTCTTCCAGTCTTTTTCAGAAGTGAGTCCTAACTCCACTTCTCAGTTTTAGAGAAAAGTTATTAACAAGAGCTCAAGAACGGTTTTCACCTACTATTTCCAAGCCTGAAGAGACTAATCACTTACTTTGGAAGCTGAGTAAAGGCAAGGAAGCCTGCTTTTGAAGCCACTAGTCGTCTTACTGCTTGGAATTGGCTTTCAAGCTCTGCGTTAGATGCTGCAATATCACCTTCTTGGGAGAGCAATGCTGTTATGGCATTATTAATGAGTTTCTCCTTGTTTTCTGAGAACAGACCCTGGTTAAAAAAATAACAATAATTAATTTCTTTACGCATTAACAACATCTTAAAATGATGAGTAGAAGATTTATTCTTACATCTTGTGTAACTGCATGTAGTACCCCACTGTAGGAAATGTTAGCATTGAACCTGAACACAGCATCTGCAAAGTTACCATCTGTAAGAAGACATAACAACAATTAAGTGCACAGTACCTGACTAAATACCTGGATGCTTTAAAGAGCACTATAAACCCATATAAGAAGCATTAGCTTACTTGGAGGAGCAGCCAAAAACCTCAGATGAAGGCTCTCTACTTCTTCATCTACAGGCATACTGAGTAATCCCCAGCGCTGGCCTTTGTGTGTGGAGGTCATTTTCACACAGACATCTCTATTACCAGAAGCTCTCACTCCATCCAACAAGCTGGCCAGGAGAGAATCTCTGGGTTGGGACAAAGACACACAAATACAATTTATATCAGTGCAGTGATGCCAAAGAACCAAGTTATAAGAAAAATGGAAAAAAAAAAAAACACAAACAAACACAGAATGAAAGGCAGCAATACTTGGAATCTCTTACTAACACTAGTGCCAACAGCTACACCTGTGGAAAAAGCCACTAACTTTCAAATGTTCCTTTATTCACTGTAAGAAGAGAGCTGACTTACATCCAGTATAGCCAGCTGTACCCTTTCACTAATGGGATCAATTCTAGATTATCTGTTAATGAGTTACACATGTTGTGAGCCAATTCATCCCTGTGCTTTCTGCAAAACCTCACTTAGCAGGATTAGACTGTATTACAACTGCAAGTGCATTCAGGGACTATGCTGCTGGTTGTTTTAAATAGAATCTACTAAGACTGTCTCAAACAGAGAGCTCAGAGGGTTCACAGCCCTCATATTTCTGTATCACTTGAACTGTGCTTTCTTTCCTTGTCTCAGATATACTCGTTATCCAAGTACAGCACACAGAGAACAATATTGCTTAGGAGAAACAGGTTGTATCTAACCATCCAACACCCTTCCATGTTTACCCTTCCATGTTTAACAGAAAACTTCTGGACAGATTTTCTCAAAGTTGGAATGAAGGTAAATGGGAGAGATTTAGTTCCTGTAACAAATCTTGATTTGTAAGTGGCAGACTGCCAGAATAGTAAGGCTTTGAGTTAACACCTCCAAGGGTCAGAGTTTAGGGAAGCTGAGAAACTAGAAGCATTACAGTGGCAACTTCCATTTGAATTTATAACCCACAGGAGCTCCAGTTACCTTTCTGTTGAAGAGTACTTCCGAATTTGCCCTTTGATAAATTCAATGGTGAAAAGCTGTGGGTTTTCACAGTCACATACTATTGCAAATACCTAAAAATAAGGGACAAAGATTACATTCATGAAGCAGTGTTATTCAGGTAGTCTACAAATTAGGGCTGTCTTATATATACTAACAAATGCTTATCTTTTAGAGCTTCTGGTTGAAGAACTGGGGCTGCAAAGGGATGCCTCTTACCTCGCCTAAAGGTTTCAAAGTTGCAATGTTATAAGTAGCTGGATCCCGCTCAACTAAGCAAGCTTCTGTAAGAGCTAGCACTCTTTTCACAGGTTCCTTATAAGATAAGAGAGGCATGTTAGGAAAGAGAATACTTAACACCTTAGAGGAACCAAATACGTTCAATCTGATACCCTTACCGAATGTCTAGGTGTTATTTTTTGAACAACAAACTCTGCTAAAGATGTTATAGATTCATCATTGCTGTATTTCCCAAAGCGAAGATTCAAGTATTGCTCAAATTCTAGGGATTCTTTCCTTATTCGCAGGGAGATACCTATGAAGTTGCCAGCATGCTCTATTGCACTCTTGATAATTTCCTCCCTCTGCTCAGATGCAAACAGGTGCTGTGAATTTTGACAAGAAAAAAGAAAAAAATGGCAAATACAGCACAGCTGAAGAAATCACAGTTCTGTAAATAATCCTCCACAATACATCTCAGAGTGGAGAATGTTCACAGCAGCTTAGCTTGCCTTTGCTGAGGGCATTGTATAGAGGTATTTATTACCCAGGAGATCCACTATTAAGTTTACGTTTGCCTTTAAGGAAAAAAAAAACCTATAGCAGCTATTCCTGCTACACATTAGCGTGCCATTACAGTGAAGGGTGGCATGACCCACCTGTCTACCCTTGGCAACAGACTCTTGACAGTCTGGCAAGAGTGAGGAGCAGGAGTGCCACAGTGGTAGCCCCAGCTGCTATCTGCAAGGACTGCTATCCACCCTTGCTAGGCAAGGTTAGGGCAGCTCTAGAGGATCAAGTATATATTGCTAGTTTTATGCCAGAAAAGAGCATGCTGCAGTACAAAAGACGTGGAAACCCTGATTTAGACAGCAGTCTGTTTTGTTAGTAGTGACTGAGGTAGCTATATTTAGGAATTAATTCATGGTTACTAATGCAAAGATCCTTTTCAGCTGCTTGCAGTACTGTACACAGAAACCCTTTAAAGATTTTTAAAACCAACATTACACTGCAGTATTTCCCAAATAAAGCTCTGATTATCAGATCACAAGTCCAAAGAAGCAACAGCACCAATGATTAATCTATTTCTGAATAGAAACCCTCCATCATTAGGTAGATTAGTGACACACTGCCTGTCACTTCTGTAACTTTGAGAAATGACAGGAAACTCCAATGTCCACATTACATTCATATTTACTACCCTAAAACACTAGATACTTTATGCTCTGTAGTTCTTAAACAAAAAACCCAAACGAAAACCCAACTCACACATAGTTTTCAAACGCTTTACCAATTTCCTTTTGAAATCTGTCCATAAGCCTTGAGACTCCACAGCAGGGTCCCAAAGATGCACCTGTATGCTCAAACTGTGTTGAACCTTCATTATGAAACATGCAGCTATAAACATCCTAAGAACCATATGAAACTATTTTGTTTTAATACTCACCAATCTACTAAATCCTCCATAGAGGATACAGAAGCCTCCCTGATAGCCAGTAATATCCACAAAGCCTTCAATGTTTCTGTAGTCATAGGAGCACAGGACTTTATTTGTTGCAGGATCAATTTGGTCAATACCTCCAGGAGTCACTTCCAGAATCACAGGTTTCCTCGTATCGCTCCAGTGATGTTTATAGCAGTTATACCTCTGCAGAGAGAGCTACTTTTACACCTCCACACACACTTCTTTACTACACAGCAACAGTTCCTTTCCTATCTAGTAAATTAAAAAAATTATATAATTTCCCTTAATGATCTTATCTCTATCAAGAACACTATGAATCAAAGTAAGGTAGCTGTCAACTGACAAGGAAGTCAAGCCTAAACAATGCTTTTTGAAGAAAGAACAGCAATCCCAAAACAGCCACTCCAAAAGGCAGTAAGCTTCTCTCATTACAGAAGGTGGTCTGTTCACAGACCATGAGCACTATGGTTTGACAAGGAAATAGCTTTTTCACCACATGTTGTTATTCAGCTAATCAAATTAAGGTAAGCTTATCACAGTAGTACAAATTTTTCATCTCCTGCAGTCAGGCTCCCTTACAAATACAGACTTACTTAAAACTGCAAAAGTTAGAGGTCTGCTCTCAACTCCAGTAAGATAGAGGAGACCTCCATATTCCAGCCGTGTGACTGTTCATGACTGAGGATTTTTTCTGTGCAATATTTTAAGTTATTTAAAATAACTTAAAGCACTTTAAATGCTATCTTTTATGATCAGAAGACAAAGTCCAGCTCTGTATGCTGTCTGGTTTATTACTGTATTACCAAGATTCAGTAAACACCAATCCTGCCTGTATTCTGACCTATAGAAATCCACCAAGGAAACAACATTCCTGCATCAAGTGTTCAGGATGTTATGCAGAAAAGTATTTAGAGTTAGAAAGTGAAGTGCTATGAGAACTAAACTCTAAATTAAAGCTTATGTTTTTCCTCTCCTTTCTCTCCAAATAAGAGCTCCACATGGCACACCTCTGTTATTTTGGCAGTAGCAGTCAGAGTCCATGTACCATCACAAGGCTCACACCAAGTGAAGAGAGATGAAATATTCTGTTAAAAAGGTTCCTTATGCTTTTGAACAAACTCTTAATTTTCTCTTCTCAAAGACTTCAGATCCAAATTTACAAAAGCTATTTTAGGTAGTGTGTATAGCACAAACATAATATACATTAACAAAGAAGTTTAAGTCTTTAGATAACTTCATTAAACTGCACATGATCCAGACAAGCCAGACACTTACCCGTCCTGTGATTTTTCCTTCTGAGAAGTCTGTCCTGAATCTCTGTTTTTAAAAAAGTTAACCATGAATGAATGCAAATATGACAGCCGATCTATCCAGAAAGTCTACATTTAAGCTATTTTATGGGACTCACACTAAGCCTCCTCAAAAGGCTCACCATTCCACTGCAGTTTAACATATTCAGTATGTCACTTTACTCACTGTTTACAAATCCTGCAGTAGTTGCTGCAAGTGACACTAGATCAAGTTCATTAACATAACACCTCAAAAACTTGCTTTCCTACTTTTTATGCAAGGAAAGAAAACACAGTAAGCAAACTCAAATGGTAATGGTAACCAAGTACTTACTGCTTACTTGAAGAAAAAAAATTAGAAGTCTTACCAGTGCCTCTGTAAGGAGTTCTGTTCTGTGCTCTGTGGAAAACTTAAGTGTCTCAGACTTCTTGCCACTCCCTTTGCGAAAAGTGAGACTGAATTCTGTTCCTTGTCCTTTTCCAACAGGAGAAATACTACAGATATCTCCATAAGGCCACTAGACAATTGAAAGTAATTAAATTACACTGTTAGTAATTTTAAAGCTACATCTCCTCCCTTCAAAACCCCTCAGCACTTATAATGAGGGACTGGCTGTAATAAGATGACAGCTAGCATGCTACATGACAGCAATGAGCCTGAGCTTCCTCTGATACTGCGCAAAGCGAGTAAGTGTCCTGACTCCCTTCAGGGACATAGCTTGACAGTAATCAAACTTACCCCCGTTCCTTTGGAACAGCACACCCAAAGGCAAACTACTATTGTTGGCCAATAAGGACATACTGCCTAAAAGTAAAAAACCTACTGGGTACTGGTGGAGTCAGTGAAGGTAATATTGGATTTCTGTTATGCGTGCTTTTGCAGCAGCTGAGATATCTTCTGGTTTTTATGGGATCTTGTCAGACTGGACAGTTTCTAAAGTCTGAATGCTACTACTTCCTCCAGGTAATGAGTCAGAAATCAATTTCAAAAAATCATACTTACCTGATTTGTAATTTCTAGTGTGTTGGGGTTGTATGTGGTGATGGCATGGGTTCCAACTGAAAAGACCCGCTTATACCTAGAATACAAAAGAGTATTAACTTTCTCCAGAAGTCACAGAAAAACCCCTGCTGAAGTGCAAAAATTATGTTCAGAAGCTATATATAAATCATTGTTAGGAAATGCATATGGATTTTTTTTTTGTTGCTGGTTTGCAGCTTATACAAGTTAAATACTAATACATGTATTTACTTATACATATCTTTTCCTAAGTTAATGGCTAAGTCAGGATCAGAGACTCTCAGAACTTGCACTGAAAGGCAGTACCAGAACAGAGTAAATTCTAAAAAGACTATATGGATAGGTGGGGGAAAAAATAGAAAACATTCCTGCAATAGTCTAAAGCACCTATCTGAAGCCATCTCAGATGTAACATAAAATAATCCATTTTACACACCTGGTCACAGTACTGTAACAAGTCCAAGTGTCACTATGGCCAAGTCTAATTTCCTTCACCTTGAGGAAAACCAAAGCTAGTAAACTCATAAGTCTCAGACCACTGAAGCTATAGAACTATATGCAGCTAGTCACTGTATCACAGGTATGTTAGCTGCCCCAGAACACCTGCAGCACAGTTGGTTGCCTGTGTTTCAGAAGTAGGCAAGCAATGAGCTAAAGAAATAGGCAGCAATGAGCTAAAGCTAAGAAATTTAGGTGCATTAAGTGGAAACTGGCAGCCTTACTATGGTTTCATTTCCCAGACAATCTTACAAACATACCCTGAACCAACAGACACTCTTTTACATATTTCTCAATCTGAAAGTTTTGCAACAAAACTGACCAGAGTTTGAAACAGTAGATTCTTAATAGTACCTTATTACTTGCACAAATCTCATGTTATAAGGTACTTCTATCTGGAAGCCATCCATCTGGAAGCCTGAACCAGAGCCAGTACTAGGAAGTTTTCTCTGACTAAAGCAACAGGATCTGAACACAGATGCCTTTTTTGAACCAAATAAAACCACTCTGGCTAGTTGTCCATATTAAAACTGATTCCATGTAGGAATTTAGGTTTCAGCTCTGAGTAAACTGTAGGTTTGCTTTGGAAGGATACAATCAACAAGATGACTGACTAACTAATCTGAATTTGTGCCATATTAGACACTGCAGCAAGAAGCAGCAGGTAATTTCTTCCATCCTTTTCTGCATTCTTGTGCTGAATTCCCTTCTTCTCTCTCACTTGACAGGTCTGCAGCACAAGCCATCATTTCTGTATAAGGTCAAACTTTGCATGGGCTTCAGATATATTCAGAGCTCCCTTCTTTCATAATCGGAAGGTCAAGAGTATCTGACAGTCAGTCTCACAAAATTCATACCCTTCCATTTTCCCTGCTGCAAGTTGAAGCCGTTACTGACCCAGAGAAGTTTATCTCTAGGAATTAAAGCAAGTGCTTATTTTCTTCAAAGCTTAGAAAAATCGGTATTGAAGCAATTTGCCACCTTAAAGATGTTTAATCTATTTGAAAAGCCTATTTGTTTCTCCACATAGTTGACTTTTCCTTATTTTAGATGCAGGTCAAGAGAAGTTGTTTTAATGAAGCAGAACATTTAAAGCTGTTCTAGCTGCTAATAATTCCACTATATTCAGTCTGTCAAAGAATGGTCCAGTGCTTAGTTAATAAGAAAATCCCTTGAATATACTAACTGTTCCCCCTCCTCTTGTTTCACAATTTAGGTAGGTGTTCGGTCTTTTATGTATCTTATAAATAAGGTTTGTTTAAATTCTTTAGAACAGCGTATCACAAGCAATAAAGCTGTTTATTACTTGCTCAAGGTTTTGTTACTCACTTAACATACTAAGAGCTTCACAGTGCTGTGGCAGAATGAGGATCTGCAATGATCACATATAATTGAAGATCAGCTTCCAAACATTACAGCCCCTTCCTTTCCTCCCCTCATGCTCGAGCCTGCATTTCAGTATCTAGGAAGCATATTTATTTTCCAGCATTCTAAATATGTGATGTGACAAGGAACACAAGACAGAACAGCAGATTTGCTGAGTTACCATTTCCTTTGTCTCCTCTCCCTATGTAAATTCAGAAGACCCAAGTCTTGTTGCACGAACAGAGGAGATTTAGAAGTCAGTTCTTACACACAGCCTAAACATACTTTTGTCCAGAACTTCACCTTTAAATATGCAAGAAGGGTATTTATACTTGTACACCTTTAAGAGTTTACTATTAATTATCTCTCAAACTACTCTGCAGTGTATCTAATGCCAGGATGTTTTGGGAAAAGTTGAAGTAATTATCCTCTTCCCAGTAGAAAGGCTATTGCCTATTCACTAGTTTCTTCAAAGCATCATAGAAGTCGCTTTTCAACCAAGATGAACCTGGTAGACAACTTTTACAGCACCACACTCAATAGAAAGACAGTGTTCATTAGTTTTAGAGAACCACAGATTAACACTGGAACATCATCATCTGTACTACTAAAAAACTGACACACACATAGCCCAAATTCAAAGTGACAAATCCTATGAACAGTCAAAATGATTCAGGCTCATTTTAGCACCACACATTGCTTTCTTTAATGTTATCCATAGATTGTACTGAGAATGCATAACTATAAAGTGCACTGTGAGTGGACTTCAGAATTCAAATATAAAACTACTCAAAGCCATACCAGCTTCTGCTGCAGTGTAACAAGAGATAACTCCTCATTAAATACTCCTTTACCCTTCAGTATGAGAGAAGTAACACACCACTGAATTTTTAAACTAAACCTGTTTTAGACTTTGGACTTAGCATGAAGTTTTATAAGACTTCATAGTTTATCAGAATGCTACCATCAAAGTTCAAGATCATACTACTCTTAAGTTCAACAGCTTGCATCAGGCTCTTTAATGAAATGTATTTGACAAAAGAAGAAATCGGAGTTCAATGTATTTAGTTTTCAACAAATGGCTCAAATCTCACACAATACATTTGCACTTACGCCACAGAAAATTCTGAGGGAGAGATCAGACATTGTCTGTTGGGCAACAGAAAGATTAGGAGAGACAAACTGTTCTGATGTTCTAGCTCAACAAAGCATATTATTATTACTAGAGGAAACAGTTTATTCCTCCACGCCCAAACAATTCCAAATGCATGGATCATAACCCAGGTAAGACCCAGTTTACACAAGTATTGGACACAATTCTGTTAAAGTAAAATGAAATATTAAACTATTTATTTCAGGTCAATCAAGAATCTGTCCTGGCAGAGGAAAGACTGTGCCCTCAGAGAGCTGCTCAGTCTAGTCTGGACTCTGAACTATCCAGAGCTTTAATTTTTGCTGACAAAAAGGCAGGGAGCTCTTTACATTAGACACTGAAGCCAAACCCATGGTTCTTCAAACCACAATTGAAAGAGCTGTGGCTGCTGCTCCTTATATCCCATCTTCCTTTCCTTCCCAGTATTCCCAATCTTTGATAAGATGAATTTGGCAGACAGCCAAAAATACTCAGTTTCAACTTACCAGTCAAACAACAGATTCACACATGACCCCTTTGTATGACCACTGGAATCAAGCAGTACTCTTGCTCCCAGGGTGCAGATAACCCACCCTCTTTGTTATGTTGTTAATAGCAAGGGAAAACCCCAATTCCACACTGCTACTATGCATTTGAAAAGCAACAATGGGTAAGGATACCAAAGAAAGTCCTATGACACTTCAAAAAGTATGCACAACAGCTGACTTCAGACACAGCGTAACAGACACCAGTTATGATAATTTAACAGATAGTTTATTAGAAGTTCCCTAGCTTTTGCAGTATCACTGAAAATTCATTTTTAGATCAAAGGGATGAAGTTTATTCCTATTAACAGAATTCTTCAAATGCTCTCAGTTAGTAGTTTAATAGATAATCTATTACACAACCTGTTAAGGACATGTGTGGACTAATGACCCTCATCTATTAAAGTACATAAGACACTACTCCTCTCCAAACCTGTTCTAAGAAGTATTCCCACTTTCAAATTAGTGCTTTACATAGTAAGTTCAAGAGATTCAGAAACTGAGTAAGTCAGGTGGTTCATTTCAGAGCTACACCAAAGTGTGGGAACATATGCAGAGAAAGGCTAAAATGTAATATTTAAGATCCAAACTGATTCTAGTGAACATACAGTCAGTTCAGAGACTGAGCAGCAGGAACCCATCACTTGGATGCACTTAAATCCAGTAACAGGTAGAAGGGTCACACAAAACATTAAAAAACCTCCCCAAAAGTAACAAACTTCAAACTACTTACTTTCCCCTCCATGAATGTTTTGTTGTGTAGAAACAAGCAAGATCTCTGTTTTCTCTAATTATATTCATTCTGCGCCAAGACCTGAAAACAAAGGAGACATCCTGTTAGTACTAAGGATTTTTATTTAAAACCTAAGTTCACTAATCATCAATACGCTTCAAAACAAAAAGACTGGGGTTTTAAACACTCAAGTCACTGCTTTGTCAATTCCACACACACACACACAAAAATTAGGAATACTTTATCAAACAATCCATAGACTAAGTTGCACATGGTGCTGCACAGGAATTATTAGTTTCTCTACTGAATTTGTTACACTAGCTACTCTTTAACAGTATCAGGTTCCAGTAATTTATGTCCTGTTTGCCCTATTACCATCACTCTACTTTCACTGCACCTTTGCAGATTCACATTCAAGTGTATTTTATATCATCTCCAGAATGCTTTATCCCTGAAAATTTTTTAGTATCAAAATTATTTATTATCAAAATTATATATATATTTATTATATATATATAAACATAACTCCAGCTAAGCCAAATTCTTATTGCAATTTTGAAATAAGCAGCAAGGAGATATCTGGATATCAGCTTGTTTTCCAGTCTGTGACAGAATCTGAAGTTGAGAAACTTATTAGCTAAGCACTACGTTTAAAGAGCTGACTAAGTACCCCTCCTGTGCTGTAAAAGTTTAAGCAATCTCACCACTAACATCCTGACATGCTTATTTCACATAAGAATATCTATTCCCTAAAGACACACTCAGGATTTAGTGAAACTTGTCCACAGCTGCTTGAGTGGATCATTGCTTTAAAAGCTGCTAAGTTCTAAGGAATGTTTCTGAACACTATCTTCCATGACTGAAACAGATGCGTGTTCAGTACTTAGGAAATTAACTTTCTTTTTACTTCACAATGCCATAGGCAAGGCACTTAATCAGGGAATGTCTGCTCAAGTACAGAAGTGAAGCTGTCACTCTCAGTTTTATCTACAGCATTAGTTTTATTTTCAAATGTGTCAAAACAGGCTTCCCTGTTACTGATTAATGACTGGTACTACTCTCAGGTTCACACCATTAACGTGGTGGCATCCCCAAAACATCAAGCACTTATTGATTTGGTCTGCAAGAACTGAGGTTGCCCAAAGCAACTCTAAGGTAACCCAACCCCAGTCAGTACCCCACTGACTCAAAGTTAGATTACAACCCCAGTTATCTTTTTACATTCAGCTAACTCTACTTGATTTGGCAAAGAAAGATTTCTTACTTTGAGATGGATGACCTGTAACATTACCTCATCTCTAATTTCTACCCTCTACAACTCCAGGCTATTTTCTTTCTGAGCAAAGACTGCAGCAGTTATGGAGTCATAAACATGAAGAATGGATAGCCTGACTGAAATGAACTTGAGAATTCCTTCCCTCAGGTGAAGAAGCAGCACAATCATCACTACCTACTGAAGAGAACTTGAGGTCCTGCCTCTGGAAAGAGAGAAAATCAGTATTTACATATTTCAATCTTTGAGTCAAATTTTCAGAGTTAATACTCCAATGACCAGTGGCAAGCTAAATTCTCTAAATCTAGTTATTGGAAACAAAGTTTCGTGAGGAGCAAGATATTCAACAGTGTTATTACTACTGATTGTTGACACCTACCTGGACTTGTGTAAAGCATTTGACACTGTCCCACACGACAATCTTGCCTCTAAACTGAAGAGACATGGATTTGACAGATGGACCACTCAGTGGATAGGGAACTGGCTGGATGGCTGCACTTAGGGAGTCGCAGTCAACAGCCCAGTGTCCAAGCGGATAACAGTGACAAGTGGCATTCCTCAGAGGTCAGCATTCAGACTGGCACTGTTTTAACATTGTCAGTGCCGTGGACAGTGGACCCTCAGCTGGTTACCTAGAGAAGCTCTGGATGCCCCACTGCCCTGTCCCTGGAATTGCTCAAGGCCAGGCTGGATTTGGCTTTGAACAACTTGGTCTACCGGAAGGTGTCCCCAACCACGGCAGGGGGGTTGGAAATAGATGTTCTTTGAGATCCCTTCCGACCCAAAGCATTCTATGATTATTCCTCATGTTCTTCATTTCACCTGGTTTAAGAACTATATTGTATTATTATTGCCATGGATTGAAGTAAAAACAGTACACTCTATCCAAACTACTTACTGTACAGTAGCACCCTTTGGGTCTGATCATTTCGTGTTTCAAAGTTATCTTTCAGAACAAAGTGGCAGACACTCAATCTTCATACCCTTCTTTCAAAGCCATTTTCTTGACATTGACTAATGTATTAGTAAAAATAAAATAAGAGGCTTATAACAAGACTAGCTCCACTAAGTATGGGATTAAAAGATCTATTTATCTGTAATTCCAGTTTCACCAATACTAGACTCCTCTGACCAGCCCTATGAAGTCTCCCAAACCTGAACACCACTTGCTCTAGGGTATTTAAAGCAAGATGTTCTCCCGTTGCAAACATCTACTCTTAATAATACAGAGCTCAGAAATGCTCATTTATGAACTACCAGCAGCTTCCAGTAATTTTAACACCAGCATCTAACTGGATTCAGGATACTGATACATGAAGTATTGTAGGTGAAGTGCAAGTGACAAATTCACTTGACTTTTTTGTTTAGGTCAAAGCTACTAAAATCATTAAGCTTTGATGCTTTACTCATTGTGCTTCTGGACAGTGACTGTCACTATCCCTCCCACTGAGAAGATGACCACAGAGGTAATGTATGCCAAAATCTAGTAACAATTATTTCTTGTACACATTTTCCAGCAATTTAACAGTGAGAAAGGCTAACAATAGCCTAGTGTTCTGAGCTGCTATGCTGAGGTCCAGCAATCATTTTTCAGTTGTCTTTAGCTCCACAGGAAGTGCAAGATAAAGAAACAGTTCATGCCAAAGAGAGACATTTTAGAAGAAATCCCTTCACTGGTTCTGCCAGTCTGGCATCATTCTTGCTGTACTATCTACAATGTGATACAGTGTAATTTTAGCACCTAAGACAGTATAACCATTGACTTTGCAGAACACATCAGGATTTATCATTAATCAAGTTTAGCCACATTGCCAATGTAAGCTACAGTGGCCTGCTTAGTCTTATCACAAAAATTTCCTAAAATAAGAGAACATTCTTGTTACCTTTACCTCTTCTTCTAGTGTTCAAGAGACCTTCAAAAAGTTGACTGACTTTACACAAAAATTGAGTTTAATTCTTTATTTCACTCATAAAAGTATCCACGACAATACAGTCACAATTTTAATAATCATCTTAAGTGTCCTTTGGTATCTAGTAGTTGAAAAATCAAAACTCCAAAGGTTATTTTGAACACTTTGCAGCACAGCCATTCCATATCCATACTCATGGCTCTCAAAGGTTTGATACCAGACAAACACCTACTTCAGTGGTCCCATTTCCACTGGAGCAGAGGCAAGTGAGTACTTTGAAAGTAGCACCTTACAAACATGTTTTGTTTGGTTGAGAGAGTTCAGCCATGCTGAATGTAGCCTAGTCAGATAATCTGAGGTTCCTGCATGCAAAATATTGTCTATGATTTGGAACTTCTTTTGGAAGCCTAACTTAACACTTCCCCAAAATACGTCCCAGACATTTTAATCGGCTTTTTCACAGGACAGAAGTTCAGCAATACTTTTCTATTTGGTCCTTTTAGTGCTGTAAATAGCAGTGAAATAGCTTTGGGGGAAGAGCTGAAACCACATTTTTGCGTGCCTCATGTACCAGATATAGCAACCCCTTGAACTAAGGGGCCTGGACTGCTTCCAGGACTCCCCCTGCCTCAGGGTTTAAGCTATACAGAATCACAGAATAGTTTTAGTTCAAAAGGACCTTTTACACGAGCAGATATATTACACAAGCTGTGTTAAACTTGCATGTACTTTCCACTTTTCCAGGATTTCCCATTCTTCAGACAAAACTACCATCTGGGAAAACAATCTATTTCAGGAAATTGAGAAAAGTTAGTCTTAAAGTAGCACTTGTAGAGCTAGAAACAAAGCTGTGACCTTGCAGACATCAAAGCAACAGGTATAGCTGTAATTATACATAAGTGCCCTTCAGTTTAAATAAAGTCAGAAGTTTGGACACGGGTCCAAAGTTTAGTGCAGAATTCAGATTGACTTTTTTCCTGATCAAATTATTCCTCTACTCTTACAAGACTCGCAGATCTTTCTTAAATGAAGGTTTAGCCAATGCTAAGGTAGGATTCAGAGCCTCAGACATGTTTATTATTCTGTTCCACTGGGGGGAGGAGAAAGAGAAATGCTGATAAGAAACTGAGATTTCTTGGGGGAAAGAGGAAGAGAAATGCAGATAAGAAACTGAGACTTCTTTTCAAAAATTTATTCCAGCACAGCTAAATACGAGTTAGAATTCCTGGAAAGTCTTGACTACACAGGGACAGATACCCACAGCAAGCTCAAGTATGAATTTTCTGAGAGAGACAAGATGTACTGTGAGCATAAAATAAGGGATCAACTAGAAAAAATAAGAGAACAAAGCACTGAAAAAAATCCCCAAGGTTCTGTTAATTGTGGATCTACATATCTACCTTCTATCTTAGAGGTCTGGAGCCTGATTCCCAGTCATCTACACCTCTGTAGCTTTAAAGGCATTATTGAAATAAATGAGTTTTTCTGCACTAAAATGTTTTAGTTGTCTAGGTTTCATCTGCCTCTTTCACTGCTGTGTGCACTAACTGGCAGAGTTTTACGTTCACACAGATGCTTTTTAACAAGCACTAAACTTCTTTCACTTCCCAGAACAGCACTCTTCTCTTAAAGTACTACAGTCTAATTAGCTGTGGAAACTCACATTTCTTAATCTGTTGAGCAGGAACTCTCAGTCCTTTCTGTAAGAGGAGAAAGAGATAAGGCCCACAAGATCCTCAGAAGAGGCTGAGTGCAGCCTGCCTCAGTGACAGCAGCAATCCTACCTCCCAGCATCCAAGACATAAACAGGCTGAGATTTTTAACCTTACTACTACCCAAAATGATGGTGACATTATTAATGTCCCTCCTCCAGCTGACTGCTCCCATTCCCTCACTGAGAAGCAGCATTAAGGACAAAAACAAGTGGGAAAGATTCTGCTTTTCTTTTCCATCTACATTAGCATTCTGCTGGATCAGTGAACCCATCTGATTCACCAGCTAGACAGGTGAGTATCAGAATAAAAGGATTTACTCACTAATGGGGGGAAGTAAAAAAAAGTGCTCCTTTCAGTCATAGTTTAGCTATCTTGTCATATTTCGTCAGAATATTGCTCTGTTTTATTAGTGAGGCAAGACAGTTGTTAATTTTTTTGATAGAATAGATTTTTGGAAGCAAATCAAGAAGTTGAACAGTTGAAAGTTAACACCTCAAGATACGGTTGAACGCCAGCTGAAGAATTATTAAGTCAGGAAGTTAAACTTACTGAGCTTCAAAATGTAGTTAAAAGCAAAGTCACCTCCTCAGTCTGAAACACAGACCTGGGCCTCAAGACCAATCCCCAGCATAACACTTAAAATCTGAAAACACACAGTGATTCAGTCCCTCAGGACAAATACGTATTTGGAAACTATGAAAAAAGCCACATGACACACAGAGGATCAAGCAATACATATGAAATAAATCTTTTAGAAATGTCTTCCAACAAAGCTAAAACTCAAGGGTAAAGTTCCTGGAAAGCCTATACCACACAGGGACAGAAACGCAGCTCTGAGTCTCCAAACACTCAGAAATTTGTTGCAAGTGGAAAAAACCACCAGTAATAACGGAAAGGAGACAGTAGTTTCCAGCTAAGTGTTCTGCCACTTGGCTGCCCACAGCAGGCAGGAATTAGACCGAGCTGCATATCGATGAATTGAAGCAGGCTGGAGCCAAGCACAGTTTTTACACCTGTAATAATGGCCCTGTTATTTTGAGCTTATTCATGGCAGGTTGTTTGAAGAGCATCTTCCTAATGCAATCCTAAAATGAAACTTGAGTCAGTAGCAATCCCTTCAACAGCTTCCCTCCTTTTCTACATATCTCACAACACACAAGTTGCCTGTGCAGACAATTGTGTAATAATTAAGAAAAGACTTCAAAGAACTTAAGTTCTCAAACAAGGAATATTTTCTGAAATCCAGTATTATTTAATCAGCGCTAAGTAACAGGAAACAAAGCGGTTATCTACCCAACGTCATCTTCTCAGACCATCATGGATACTTGTGAAAGAGCAGAGAAGAAAAAGGGAAAATACATTTCAGATTACATTAGCTTCAAAAGCAGCCACATAGAACAGATTAGGTGCATTAATAGGAAGTCCCCAAATAAGCTTATATGCCCATGTTTCCCCTCAAGCAGAATGCTCAAACATTCCTCAGCTTGAGAGCACCAAGCTGAAAAGAGAAAAAAACCCCTTCCATCCAAACTCAAGTGCTAAGACAGCACATTTACGGTCCAGAGCTTGGCCCTCAGTACATACACATCTACCAAGGTGCAAGCTCTATTCCACCCAACAGGAAAACCTGTCCCAAACACTGCTGGCAGCTCACCGCAGACAGAAAACCACTCAGCATGCCTACTTGTTTTGACTTCCAGAAAACAAAAAGCAAGTGAAAAGCATCCATGGAAGAAATTCACACACTCCAGGAAAAATAAGTGCATTAAGGGCAGATTTTCTGAAGGATGCATTTAGTTCTGCTCATGCTCAACACGAATACTGTTAGCACTCAAAAAAGAAATCAAATCTCATCTCTGTGAGCACAAATCTCCTCCACATCTCTCTCGCCCTTCATAAATTATTTCCCAAAGCATGTCATGATGGGTGTATTTTTATCCGAGGCCAGGAGGAGGTAAATAACGTATATTTTCTAAATGGACACGCCAGTACTCATCCAAGAAAGAGGACAAATTCTGCCCGGCGGCTACAGAAGCCGCATCAGGTGCAGGGCACTCCGAGGGAAGGACCGGGCAGGCTGAGGCTGGAAAAAAACCCCAGCGCGCTCCCGTGCTCGGATACAGGAAGCGAAGGGCTTGAGAGCGGCTTGTGATAACACAGGTACCGCTGTGCTGGGGACGAGGGACGCCCGCTCACCGCCCCGGCCCCTCACGGCTGGGGCAGGGACCGGGGCTGCGCCGGGGCAGCATCAGCCCCCAGGGGCACAGCGAGCGCTGCCTCCAGCCCTGCCCACACCGCCCCGCCCGCCCACCCGGCCCCGAGCAGCGCCCGGGACTGTGCAAGGAGGCGGGGGCCACCGCCACCGCCACCGCCCCTTCACCTCCCCCGCCGCTGGGATTTACCTGGCCGGGGAGCCCGCGCTGCCCGGACCTGCCCCCACCAGCACCGCGCTTTCCCAGCGATCAGGGCGAAGGGGCGCCGAGCGGAGCCGTCGCCCCTCAGCCCCAGGCCGGCCGGGCGGGCGGCAGCCGCGACACCGCTCCCGCTGCCTCAGAGCTCGGCGCTGGAGGCCGCCATCTTAGTTCGGGTAGCGACACCGCCCCCTCGGCGCAGCCGCCGTCGGGCCCGGCGCCGTCACGGGACGCGGTCACCTGACGGGCCCTGCCCCTGCCTCCCTCTTCCCTTTCCCCTTCCCGCCGCCTCGCCCGCCCTCCTGCCTTCCTGCCGTCCCACCCTCGCCCCCTGCCCCCCCTTGCCCTGCCCTGCCCTGCCCTATTCTGTTCTGCCGGGAACCGAGGCAGTTCTCTGCGTACGCGCTGAGGCGCCGGGTGCAAATTCCCTCCCCACCACCATTGCCCTCGCCCGTCCCCTCAGAAGTGTGGCCGACCCCCGGTGTCGGGGCCGAGCGTGTGCGGCGCCGAGCCGTGGAAGGCACGTCGAACAATCAAAAGCACGCCTTTTAATTGCTATCCTTATTATTTGTGCGGTTGTAAAAGCAGCGTTAAATGCCGCGTTAACGTTGCCGAAGCTGAATCACTGGTTCATGTTGTTGGCTAACCATCCTCGAGAATTCTTACGGGACTCTTGGTCTCCCCGTCAACTTCCCCACACTCTGTACCACGTGTAAGATTTCCCCAAGATGCTGGAAATCTATTGGCAGCATTGTAACGTCTCCTTAAAATTCCGAATGATTTGGGTTAATATTTTGAATATTTCAAAATATGACTCGCATTGGAAGATATGATCTTACCTTTAAAAAAAGCCCTTTCCTTAAAATAGTGTTATTAAAGTCTACAGATGAAGAGAGAAACGAGGAACAAATTGTAACTGGAAGGAATTATCTTGGAGAAAAAAGATCAAAATCACAGGCAGGCAGTTAATTGCTACTTTTTAATATCCTTTTCATCATCATATAAACTATCCTTCGTATTTTACGTAAGACATTTAAATACTAGTAAGTCATTCCTTTGATAACTCTACTTCTCTGAATCTGGGACACCAGGCTACAATAACGCTAATGGGAAAATAACGTTACTTTTGGGAAGCTGATAAATTGCTTTTGGTTACAACTAAAAGGGAAAAAAAGATTTAATGTTTTATTAATATACTAGGAATTGCAGAAATCTAACTTCAGAGGGAGGTCGTTTGACTCAGAAGAGTTTCCTTGACTGAGTGCATGGAAAAGTTTTAGGGCAGGCTTAGAGCGATTTATGGTTTTCTTGATTAGTTGGCTTAGGGTATTTTTTTGTTCATGGGGTTTATATTTTGTGTTAGTAATTTTTGCAGTTTTAATATAGGTAGGTAAAGCACATCAAGTAAAGCAGTAGCTTGTTAGATGTTTATTACTTGAGAACAAAGAATGACATTTGCATAACAGTGTAACGAAGTAGTAATCAATATTTTAATAGATTTTAAACAGACAGCACAGATTGTATTTCAGTATATTTATTCAGCTCAAGCTAGTATTTCAGTAATTATGTGTTTTCCTCTATTTTTGGACATGCTTTTGTGTAAGTAGTGATGTTAGCTTTGTAATGCAAATGACGGATAAAAGGAAAGGAGGACACAGATTAAGATGGAGAAAATATGAGAGAAAGTGAAATAATTTTGAAACTGTTATTCAGAAAGAAATAAAACAAGAAATGTGTGATTAGCACTTCAGACAGGCAGTAATAGAAACTATATTGTACAAAATGGTACGATGTCTTTCAGAAATTAAAGTAGGCCAGGATTTCCTAACTGTTTAATTGTAAAGTATGTGTGAAATTACACTATGTGCAGACAATGCAGACAACAGCATTCTAGTTTGCTTGTTTTTTTCTTGGGATATGATAAAACTCTATATTTTTAGAGATAGGGTCCCATTTTTCTGTTTAACTTAAGGTTTGTGGAAATCTGGAATACAAAAATTGTGTTTTCAACACCTTCTTCCAATATAAAAGTTTACAATTTTATTTTCAAAAGCTATTAAAAAGAAAGCGAACAAAATCCTCACTCCATTAATGCCAATGGCAGATTTATTATTAGCTCTCTGACACAGGTAGTGTTTGGCCCTTAGTTTTCCCAGTCACTTATAGAGTCAGGAATCATATGAGAGCAATTATCATTATTAAAATAAGAATAAAAAAACACAGTTTTGATGCCTTCTTGAAAGATAAAGTGTTAAATTGCTTCGATTCACTTTGGAGAAGCAAAGCCATATTCATTTCTTCTAGATCTTTCATCTAAAGTACTGCAAATGTCAATCTGACCTTTTCTGTTCAAGTACTTTAATTTCCAAAAGAGTTCGGGCCATCTCCAAGCTAGAGAGCAAGGTCTCTCCTTACCATCCTGTTATTGAAATCTTGAAGGAAAGAAGGAAGAGTTCTGGTCCACTACTAAATAATTAATACTCCACCAGCTATTTTGGTGATCAGCACCTATTCTGACAGACTGGGGTTTAGGATGGCTGAATTCTTCAAGAATGCTACAGTACAGATACAGGAGAGAGCCAGTGCTAGGATTCTCTGCAGCAACATTAAATACAATGATTGTAAATACAACCTATAATAGCAGAGATCCGAATATTTTTAAATATTTTAAATATATATTTAAATATTTTAAAAAATAATAAATATTTTATTGTGGTTTCTAGCAATAACAAAGAACAAGTTTCTACCTAGCCTGCAAGCAGCAAGCAAAGGACAAATTAACTTCCTTTCCTAATACTGTCTTGAATGATGGGACAGAATTTTGTGTCATCTGTTTGGAGAAAGGAGAGATTCTTCCACCCCTCCTTGTCTTACAAGAAAATAAGTTCCTACTAGAACTGGGATTAGTACATACCAGGGATAGTTCACAATATATTTGGAGGGTGCAGGACCATCCACTCTTAGACTGACTACTGTTGTTCTGCCGTGAAGTGATGAGGATCTGTCCAGCCTTCTTACACACTGTGTCTAAGTGGTACACCACAGCTTAGTATAAATTTAGGATAATTAAGAGGAAATATACTTACTAATTGTAATTCTTAGGTGACCAATTAACAGTAACAATATCCTGTGATGACTATTTATAGGACTTGACTGAGAGAGGATAACAGAAAGATTTTGAAAGGGACAAAGGGGAGGGAAATGTACAAGTCCCACCTGAAACTACTTAAATAGCATGCCTCTGTCCTGAATCTTGTCCCTTTTACTCCTAATTTGTAACAGATGCCAAAATGCAGATTACACAGAGGGTCTTTGGGAAAATCAGACTCACATTACTGCCTCGGTCTTCTACTCTTTGTTATCCTAAAGATACATTAAGGCTATGCTGACAATTTGCCAGCAGTTCAAAGCTCACATCAAATTTGTATGTAAGTTGACATATTTTTTCTAAAAGTACGTGCAGATAGTAATGACAATTTATCTTCTCTGTATCATTAATTAAAAGGTAACTTCTGGATGCTCCCTTTTAATAATTCTAAATTTCTTGATAGACTCGTCAAATGATAACTTGTTTGTTACCTCAGCTAATAGCTTGATAATACCTGTAGCCTAAGCTAATTACTTCATGATAAATTTTGTTGAATTACTAATAAGCACCTTCAATAAAGTGATTCATGCCGATCTGTATTTATATTCATAGCATTCCCTTTGGCTACAATAACTCCTATTTGGATAATCCTTTAATTTTGGCATCAACACACGAGCAGTAGATACTCCCATAACAACTTTTGATCTCTTTGTCCTCCTATAGCCAACCCTGCATAACCTGGTCTTTTGGTGTGTCTTTGAAAGATAACCTACAGATTATCTTTTAACTCTTTTGCCTTCCAATAGATAGGTTCCAGTCTTAGTTGCAATGCAGTCTTAGTAGTTTATGTGGGTGCATCTGGTGTAAGAAAAGTCACTATAACAGATTTACTTAATAACTCAGATGTCATTCATAGTAAAATGAGTTCTTTCATGGAACTAAATAACAATTCACAATGATGTAACAGCTACTAAAAGAATGACAATATTTTTTTTAAAGTGTGGTTATATTTTTTCAAAGGAAAAAGTAAAGGCGAAATGTGTTACTTATTGCATGTGAAAAGAAAACAGCTGAGAGAGAGGTGATGATCAGTCAGCTTTGACAGGCTAGACCTGAGAACTGGAAAGATAGGAAGCGCTGTGAGGCTACGATTTTGGAAAATTTTACTGTTAACAGAACAAGTGCCTATACAGGGAGGACTTCTTCTCCAGAAGATTGGTACAGACAACTCACAGAAGAGGGAAAGCAAAAGGAGAAGAGTAAGGAAATACCTTGAAATACCTAGATCTGGCATAGGGAAACACTGTTAATGATACAGGTAGCTGAGAAGGACTGGGAATGTCTAGAGAAGGAGATGGACTGAGCTGAGGAATAGAAGCTGAATCAACATAGGAGGCTAGGAAGAATCAAGTGTAGAAGCAAGGAGCAGGAGAAAGGGTTTAACAGAGCAACAGACTGAAAAAGACAGGACAAAAGAGGCAACACACAAATAGTCAGCTAAACTAGAAACCAGGATAACTCAGGCTGAGAAAACTAATGCTCACAGGTATTTAGTATCCCTCTAGTGGATGCCAACTTAATTCTGTTTTTAGTTACTGTTAATATTCTTGTCAGAGATCGGTGTTGCAGATCTAGATGTGGTATATGGTATAATCCCACATTATAATTATGTAGAGTCTTAAACCCGGAGAATTATACATTTACACACATAAACAACCGTGCAATATTGTCATTGTAAAACCAAAAGTATTTAAGAGTTAAAAAATTCCAGAAGATTAGGATTGCCTTTGCAAATAGTTGCATGCCTATGTGCTATATTTTTCCATGGGAACTTTGCCTTATTTACTCCACAAGATGAAAGGACTCATTGAATACACATGCATGCTAGACTGTCTTCTATTCACATTGCTCAGTTTGCTGGCCCAAGATTTATTTAGTGTATACTATACCAACTCTATTATTCAAGCTTCAGATTTACTCATTTCCATATTGACATTTCTGTGACATTCTTCAGTACACGGAGTGTTTCAGGAGCATGAATTAATTTATTTTCACAACATCCTTCTGCTTCTAATATCTGACTAGTTGAAAGTACAGTAACGTTTCTTTTTTCTGTATAGTCTTGTGTATAATGTCCAAATATCCCAGCACAACCCTTAAAAATTATTCATTTTTTTTCAAAAACACACTTCTCCTCTAAAAAGGAAAGAAAAGGCAGCAAAATTGATCTCTCCCTGTCTCTTTTTATGGACAGGAGAACCAAAACAGATAACAATGTACCTTTCAGGCTTCTTCAACTTCTTGATCTACATGACAGTGTGTCATATCATGTTTTACATGTCTTATGTATTTGAGAATATGCTCCAGTCTTGTGAAATTCCCATACTTAAGACATGGAATTGTCAACTTTGTCAATTTATTTGTTAAAGGTTGATTCTTACTGGAAGGGCTAAGTTAAATTCAAATGCTAGCTCAGGACTAGGAATGCTACTAATGTGAGAAACTGGGCATTGACAGAGTGGCCAAGAATTATGTTCAGTAACAAAAAAGAAAAAAAAAAAGAAAAAGAAAAGTGATTCTGAACACTAAAATGTTTCAGGAGCAGCGTGAATTAGTGGGACAGTAGAGAAATTCAGTCATAAGAATTTTCTGGTAGAACTACTCAGAATCACAGTGTTACTCCTTGAGTGTATCTATAGCTGCAGTGCCTTCCAGGTAATAAAGTTTGTTCATCTAAATCAAAAGGACCTCTGAAAACCAAACAACAGGTTCTCTGTTTATGCAATACAGTTTTCATCAGCTAAAATTATGAAGAAGTGACTTATATATTCTTGACTTTCCACTGCAGCCTGTACAGCTTGTAGAGGGAAAGTAAGTATTAATTCTCTGATCCCCTAGCTTTGGGACAAATCGCAGAATTAGAAATGAGTGAGATTACAATGCCCAACAGAAATAATTGTGGACAAAGCAACAAAGGAATTCTTTACCTTGCCCACAGTGCCTCAGAGAATTAGAAAAGTCTTACTATTTTCAGAGAGTAAAAATGTTCTCAAGAATATCCAGTCTTTCTTCCATCAAAAATTGTTCATGAAGCACAGAGAAGAACAGAGGAGATTTTAATGAAATAACTTGTAGGCCAAGCCTTTGAAATTATAGCCTTGTGAGAAAGAATGTGAATCGGGATTCTTTAATTTTTCTTTTTTTTTTTTTTTCTTTTTTTAAACCTTCCCATAGTCCAGTGGTATGCTCTCTACCATTTAGAATGACTCTGGTAGCTGAGAAATGCAGACTAACTGTTCATGAATGATACGTCTGCAAGGTGGTTTTGTGAAAACAAAAGAACATTTTGTGGCCTAATAACATTCCACAACTCCAATTCTTCTGTAAATAGATCACTACTAATACCACCTGCAGCAATGAAAAGGCTTCTGGCTGAAAGATCCAAGTTTCATAATATGTGGAAGTTGTATTGTTTTTATAACAATTTAATCTCAAGCATTATCTGTGCACTAGTGAAAGACCCCCAACAACAACAATAGCTTAATTACCTTTTTTTTTAATTTCCCACTTTTTCATGATGGATTTAAAAAAATGTATTTTGTTTTCATAAAAGTTCGATCCAACAACATAATTTAATAATAAAACAAAGAGTGTAATTATCTGTTTACTGGCAGTCAGGAAGTCCACATTAGTTCAAAAGCTGTTTTGCTGAGCTGTGTTCAACTTCTCTAAGCTTTCAGTTGTTTCATTATGAGATTTCACCAGACACCCCTGGCTCCAGCACCATGGCAGAGAAAATAGGATGCCCAACACCTGCTGCTCTGCACATTTTCATACCGCTGCTTAATACCTACCCCTGGTCTTCACAGAAACTGTTTATAGCTATTTCAAAGGTTAGTATAGCCTTGTGTATATGTGGTTTGTAGTATACACATCTTCCTGTACACAGCTCAACTTAAGCTGCTCTCTCCCTACCACTGTCCCTTTTTGCCATGGAAAACTGAAAATTAACTGTAGTGATTTTGCTTTCACCTCACTTCAGTCAGAATGCCTAAAAATCATCAACAATGGTATTTTAGACGATATTCCTATGTGTAGCTTTATGTCTTGGTATAACTACCCACTGCAAGGAATGGCACACAAAGGCCTGGTTTGTCCCTGCATGGCAGAACTGGCATGTCACACACTGATGGCAGAAGGTGCAACTGATTTAATTGGTGTTTAAACCTGAAACCCCTAACAGAGACAGAAAAAGCCTTGATCCTGGGAGCTGTGCCTCCTCCTCGATGCAGACAGATCTCAGGTTTGAAAGGTCATGGACAATTACCCTACCCAGTCCTTGACTCTGTATCTCCAAATAACAACTTACATAATGCAGGCTCTCCTTTTCCCTCTGACAACTTTCAGGACTTGATTTCAGTGAAATACTAGAGTCCCTGACAATCATTGTGTCATGTTTGTTTGTGATTTCAGCATAATGCTGCATCACTCTTCTAAATAAATATTCAGTGTAATGTCAAATGTCTACAAATAAGTAATTCTGATATTAAAACATTAAAGCCCCCTGCCATCTCAGACTGTTGGGTGGACCAGAACCTGTAGGCCAAGGCAGGCAGTCACCAAGTCTCCTTGGTACTACGGGGCCAACGAGCTCCAGCTGGCACACAAGTCACTGACCTCCTTGTCCCTGTAGCAAGCAGGATCCAGACAAATAGAGGTGAGTGGCTGCTGACATTTGGGTAGTGCACTGAGGAGGCTTTTTGCTGAAAAATGGACCTGATCATTCATCTTGGCAGGAAAAAGCAGCAGATTAAGACATTGCCTTTGGCACATAAATCATTGTTGGTGCACATGCAAATAATGACATGGTGGAGCCCATGGAGAAAAAGAAAGTGATTGAACCCGTGTAGGTGGGCTCACTGCTATTCCCTATAGGCATATTCTCACCCTTATTTTTCACAGGCAAGAAGTTCGGTAATTTATGTGAGAAATGTATTAAATTCTCTGCGCAACACCAGTAATCACTAGTGCTGGTCTGAATGAGGGTGGGGCACATTACTAGGAAACACACCCTCTCCTTGGAAGAAGGCTTTGAAGAAGGAGCACAGGTGCCTATAAAGCTTGGGTGATGAGTTATTTACAGTGATAATAAGATTAAATCCATGTTAACTGCAGAAGGAGAGTGTAGCATTATACTACAGTAGTGCTAAACTGCATTGCAAACGTGGGACTTAAAGAAGTTAATAGTCTGCCTTTCCCTTGTTGCTGAATGACATCTACAGTGTAAGAATGCTGGACACAGTGAGTCACAAAAAGAGCATCGGTCAGCATGATTTTCCGGCTCTTTCCTGTTTCCTGTAATAAGCAGAAGCACTGATTTGGAAATTTCTGTTTTCTTTTGAGTTGGTAGATATTTTTTCTTAGGTCTTTACAGTTTCACCTTCGTTTTCCTCATGTTGTTGCTGCTTTCGGTTTTCTCATTATGACGGAATCAGGGATTCCATTACCTATTTCTCAGTATTGCAGAGATACTGATATTTCAGCTTCCAGTGATAAAAGAGTATTTCATTTTTAATATCCAGATCACTGGGTCATTTGGCTGAATTAATGGAAAACAGAAGTCGATGAATCTGAGCAAGCACAAGAACCAAGCCAGAAATACATGCAGCAAGTTAACACCCTTTCTAGCATCCATTTCAGGCAGAATATTATCCATATTATCTTCCCACACTTCTTGCTTTGCTTTGACACAGATCGTGACCATCAAATGGTATATGAGGCATATGCTGTTGTTTTTAAGCATAAGCATATGGATACTTATGTAATCATATTTAGTGCTAGTTTGTTTTTTGGCCAAATTTTCCTGAACTTCTGCTGTCCCATTTTTAGCGTATGGCAGAGAGGGGTGTAAGAAAAGAAACTTGAATATATCCTTATTTACACCTCTTAATTTATGGAAAATAAGAAGTTATTATTGTATTATGCGTATAAAACAGTTTGGATTATATGAATTAATCAGTTGTTTGAGAAATTACTTAAGAGTGAACTAAAATCGGGTAATGTGCTTATTTAATTAGTGGATTAGCTAATAAGTGCTATCCTCTTGAGAGGAGGGTAGACTAAATTTAAAAATGCTTGAACTGTCCCTCAATTGAGGTGATGTTATAGCAGCAATGAAAAGGACTATGTATGTTCTCTATCCTACAAGCTCAGAATTCTTTTGTTTCTGCTTTTAGTTCAAATTCCATTTTGAAAAGAGGAATATCTCCCATTATTAGAGTGTCAAGAATAACATTCATGAATATATAAACCAATTTCATAATTGTTCAAGCTTTTTACTGATACTTTTCCCCCACAATCTGAAAAACAAGTGATTTGTTAGCAAAAAAGGCACTGAGCCTTTTTTGAACTGAGCATGTTCAAACTGAATCTTTTATGAAGAGGTAATTATTTGCATAACACCAGATATGCTGATTAATTACTTCAATGTGCATCTTATGATCTGAAGTGACCTGACCCTTACAAGAAAATGTTTCTATGCAGAAATAAGATTGAAGTCAATAAGGTATACAACATATTTTATATAGAAATAGCCTAAAACTGAATTGTTAGTTCATTATATTTGAATACACTAAGCATTTTGGTAGTCCTTAAGAGAAAATGAAGTATTTTATTTATTTATTTTCTGTTCTTTTCTTGTGTAAAAGTGGCTAGCAATTATGTCTTTGAATAAAACTTGCTTTTCTCTCTGACCAGTGCTTAGAGATCTGGTGCACTCAGTTTTTTAGGAACACTAATACAGCTTTTGACAGAAGCACAAAGTGATGACTCAGCACATGGCAGATAAAAGACGAACTGTTCAGTTTGGCCCTAAATTTATTTTAGTTCAACCAGTAAACAGGGGCACAGCATGGACTTTGCTGATTAAAAGCAAAACTAAAAAAAAATCCCTGAGGCTGTGTTTGACAATGTTCCAAATTGTAACAAGCTCATCACATAGGATTCTGTTTCCTTTTATTTTCAGGTCCTGATACAGTACTGGCTTCAGGCATTCTTATGCAGAATATTACTCTTTCACTGTGGCTTGGTTTCGGGTTATTTTCTCCTAGGAGGATTTATTTCTTCTTCTTAAGGCCCTGGAGAGACTTAATAGCCCTGCCCAAAATTTGAGATGTTTGCAGCTTACCATGTTGTTCCTCGTTTCACTGCTCACGTCCTTACCATCTAGGCAGACCTACCTCTGCAAGCCTTTGCTTATGCAAGTGCTCTTGTTGTGAATGTTCAGAGTCAATGGAACTCTGCATGTGTGATGAGTAATCACACAGGTGAGGATTTCCAGGAGATGACTGCAAGTGTATTACATATCTTCACATTCCCTTCGCTATTTTTTATCTCGTATGCACTTTCTTGTCTGCTCTTCATGTGTTGAGTGTACTTCAAGCAGCATTGCTCTGTACATTGCTCTGTAGAAGGCAACACAAAATCAGTAATCAGTTTCTGATCATTAACTTCAGCTACCTCAAGAAGTGCCTTTTTTAGTGTGATTACTACTATTAAAAGCAGTATAAATTTATTGCAACAATAAACCGGCTTTCATTATATCATAATTTTCAGTAGTTACACTAGGACAAGATCTCGAAGGAGAACTTGGAGGTGGGAATTTCCTTGCCATGAGTCATTTCTCAAGTTACTACAGTCATATCCATAAATAGCTTTGGGGTTTGGAATTTTTATGTTCTAGATTTTCCCAAAATTAGAAAACTACAAAATTTCAAGCTTGCTAGGCCTGAAACAGCTGTTTCTAGAGCAAGTGTGTCCTTCATTGATTGATGATAGAAAGCTTTTATCTGTGTGTGGCAACAGCCTCTGACTTCAGATGACAAAACATTGAAAAATCCCCAGCTGAAATTCCTGCAGCCAGACTGAGTGGCCAGATATGATTGGTTAGATCAGTCATTGTAATCACCAAGAAATGAGAAAATGCTGGTGGAAAGTCTGGTCAGCATGGAAATTTAATATAGCTCAGCTAAGCTTGGAATCAACAGCTACACTGATCAAAGATGTTTTTCCTCTCTTCTTCCATTTATGAGTTCTGTTGGACTAGCTGACTACAGGAGTTAAGCACAGATTAAAATGAACACAGGCTAACAGAGGGTCGGAAAAACATAATCATCCTCTGAAGTTTTGCCATTGAATATGACTGAAGTTCTTGTCTGTGAAAAAAAATCACTGGTATTAAGCAGCCTAGTGTAGTGAAGTCTGCTATTTTCTGAGTCAGCAAGATGTCTTCATTTGACACTAACTTATCTATCAACTTCCTGCACGTGTTATCTAGAAGAAAATTTTAAATAATATCTTTTCTGCTTCTTTTAAAAAGAAGTTAGTTCTGGAAGGGCAGAACTGGCCTTTTAACATCCGAGATGAATTTAGCTCCAGATCGGAAGCATCAAAGTGGGCTAGATCCCATTTAAAAACAAGCTTTCTTATGATTTAGGTGGGAAGCTGCAAATGCCAAGATCTTGTCTAGGCAGTAGGTGGCAGACTGCTCCCAGTAATCCGCAGGAAGTTGTGACTCAGCCTTTCTTAATGCCCACGGGGCTGTAGCTTAAGGTGATGCTAAGAGAGATTTAAAGGTGGAGAGATTCCTAGGGTTCAAGCAGTCCACCTGCCTTCACAGAGCATGCCAGGGATTCTCCGGTCAGCACTTGCTAGGACAGGGGATGTTGCTTCTACACGTGCTGTTTATCAGTTCCTAAAGTAACTGTGGCAGTTTACCCTGCCCTGCAGCAGCTGGGTGACCTTGGTCTTGTTGTGGAGGATTTGCCACTGTTGATACTGAGCCGGCACTCTTATGGCTTTGACATCTCCTCAGAACATTATGCCTGTAGGTTTGTCACTACTCAGAAATCCCTCTTAACTCCAGATACCCCAAGAAGTTTTTTAACCAACATAGAGTTTAGCACATGGAATTTTGTCTGAGGATGTTTATAGATAAACCAAGGCCTCCAGTGATCTCTGCATACACAAAATAGCTTCTCTGTAGTACTCAAAAAGCTGCCCAGTCTTTTAATAAAGCCTTTTTTTTTTTTCTTCTTTTTTTTTTGTTTTGGTGCTTGCTTTCCCTAAATGATGCTGACCTGGAACAAATCTACTTCTCTCTTTATAGCAGATTGTATTTCGAATTTAAATTCATCTTGAGGGGTTTCCCCTATGCCCTGCTGCTAACAATTAATGCACATAAGGCAATACTTTGTCCCTTAGCTTTCGTCTCTTATGTTTCATTGCAAGAGAAGCTTGTGGTGCTTACACAAACTGTTTTTCCCATCACACTTTTTTCTCATGCCACTATTTTGCTGCCAGGTATTCTATCTAATGTGTACTAAGACATTTCCTTCCCACTTAGGACTAGGTTGTTGTACTAAAAAACCATACAACACAATGGTCGGTAAACACTTGGTGGAGCTGCCCTTCCACTATGCAAAAATATTGGATTTGATTTATGAAATTATATACTTAGCATTCTCCAGATTATTTAGACCTGGTTTTGTCACCAGAGAAGATTTAAAAGCAAAAGAATCTATAAGCATAGATTTTCATAATAGGAAAAGCATCATAAAAGTACAAAATAACCAAACATTATGGAATTTATATTTTTATAGATTATGCTCATTTTAGCTGCTTCTGTATTTAAGCTGAATTTTGAGACTGATCCTTTAGGCTCTGCTAGCGATTAGTGGGACATCACATGAGTATGCAGAAGCATAGTTTTTTT
>NW_020956670.1:28774-107310 GCF_003031625.1 Empidonax traillii | reverse complement strand
TAAGAAGACTGACATGCACAGAGATAGGCAGCTTCCTGACGCAAAAGAAATCAAAGCAGAAGTCTGTACATGGTTCTCTTTTATAAAGCACATCAGATTTCAGATCAGATGATGTTTCACCTTGGTCAGTCACAGGAGGAAGCCCTCACGTCAAGGTCAGCCAAACACTTCATTTCACTGGGTTACTGGCAAAGTAACATTGACAGGCACTTGGCTGGGCTGTTGTGCTGGAGACCCATTACTGAGAGGTTGTTGTGCAACAGCAGCTGATTCCATTTTGCTGATGTGTGTTATGAAGCGTAACCGAAGTTTCAAAGCTGGTCTTAAATTACAAATAATTTTCTCAACCTGTTAAAAAAATTAAAAAACATTCTGTAAGAAACAGGAGTATTTTTACATGTGTCACTACTGTACACAAACATCACATAAGCACAACTAAAAATGGAAAAATATATAGCAAATGGAGGTATTTACATTAATATTTTATTAATCATGCTAACGTTTGGACCTCTTCTAACAACTAATCTTAAAAACCCGTCCCTGCTGTAACAGTTATACACCAAAGCTCTGTAAAATAAGTCACATAACTGATTTTTCCTGAGTGTGGATGCAGTCTTGCTTTTGTAACATGTGAAGATACGTTAATTAATCAGAAATTAGATAAAAACTTAAAAGATTGCTTTAATAACAGCATTTAAAGCATCCTAAGACTGTATTTTAAATTTTGGACTACAGAAATTAATCTTGGAATATGAGATACTTAGTCTACTGCATCTGAAGATTTTAAGTTAGAAGTGCACTAACTTCCTAATTTGTATATAGAGACTAGTCAACTGTTAAGCAATTTGTTGTACTGATACCTATGAAAACAACTTATAAAAAGGCTAAGTTACTATACAGGAAGAAAGATAAATAATGTATCAATATCTACTGTTTACTTACTTGGTCTTTCACACTGTCACCTGTAAACATATACTTCATATGATACAAAAAATCACATATAGGATCCATGTAGTTCAGGTGGGAGCTGTACCGATCTGCATTCAGGAGCATTTCATAAAAAGCCACTCCAATCTGTTTCCATGGACACGAAAAGCAGCCCAAATGAAAACAATTTTTAAAATGCTTTAGAGTAGAAATACAGCTTAACAGTATAATAAATATGTACTGTTTTTCAGGTATCTGTGATTCATTTTCTTACAAATGGGCAGGTCTAAGTCATCCCATTATGTTTAACTAAATGATTCAAGTTAAGCTCTTCTTTCCAGAAGGATCTCTGCAATCTGACATTTTTCAGCTCATCTGCTTACTGGCCAGCTCTATCTCTTTTCTCCTCCCCTACCCTTATTCACACTGACATGAATGTAAGAAACAGCTTATGTTCCTCTATCCTCACAATACAGCTCTTGCACGCTTCCTTCCAATGCACAGGGCTTTTAAAATAGGCAGTAAATCTGATGCCTATTTTGCATGCAGTTTGAGAGCCAAAGAAAGCATGTATTGCTTGACTTTTTTGTGCTGTATTTCTTCTTTTGTTTAAAAAAAAAAGTTCTACGTGTTTTATCCAATAAGATTTCAGTTAACTGGGTAGGTTAAACACCAAATCAGCAATTCAGATCCTTACAATTACTGTTTAATTCATAGAGAATTTAATTCCGAATATTTGTTAAAGATTTTTATCATATACTGCTTTGTAATATAGTTGCAAAGCTAAATTAATATGTACCACATAAAGCAGACCACAAGCTACACTTTACCTCTATCATGCATCGTGTCCTCTCCTGCTGGAATCGTTGTAGAAAAGGACCAACAAGGTGGTAAACGTAGAGCAACTGGAACTCTGTTTTCACTATGGGTATCAATGACTCTGTGAGGAACCTGCAGTACGTCAAGACATTTACTACTTCGAGTTTTTGGTTATTTTGGTTTTTTTTCTTCCTCCCCCTGCCCTAAATTCTAGCCAAAATATCACATTCTCTCTCACAGATTTAGACCTTTAATTTAGAAAAAAACAGTGTACCTCTGCAAATATTAGTTATTTCAAATATTAGTTATTTCATGGATGCTCTAGAATTAAGAATAACATTTACTGTTACAGTTGATGCTTTAGGAATATGCTACAGTCAAACTTTAAGAAAAATTCAAATTAATAAAAACACAAAAGCTAATCAAGATAAAAAAGGCTCATTAAAGACAGTCACACTTTATATGATAGCCCTAGAGTCTACAAACAACAGGAGTTCTGTCAGTGGAAGAAGGAGCTGGAAAAAACTTGTGGCCCATCTGGAGAGTTTGGGAGCTCCCCTGTACTTATTTATTTGCTGGTGTAAGTGCTATTAGGTAAAGCTTTGTCATCTACAGTATGTATGAAATTCAAAAGACAAATTAAATGATCAAATATCATTACACCTACTTAGGAATGAGAGAGAGCTGTCCAATGCTAGAATGATGCCAGACAGCATGTGCCAAAGCCAAAGTGTAGCTACAGCTCATCTCAGAGTAAGACTGGTGACATGCTGTGAAGTCAAACAGCTGGAATGGGTAACCAACCCACTCTGTCTCTGATGTCAAGCTGGGACTGTTGATAACATTCACAATGCAATCATGGAGAACAATCCAGTACGGCTCCTGGAAAAAATAAAAACAAACCAAAAAAACCCCAGATCAAAAAGTCAGAATTGCTTCTAAAAAATCCCACTATCTAAGACAATGTTTCAATGTTTCCTCAGCTCTTTCTACTATTACTGCATTTCTAAAATGTGTGTGTGTGTATATATATATATATATATAAAAATAAATTTTATAAACAACGTGGCACTTTTTAACCATGCCTGACAAAGACAAAAATTGAAGCAGCACAGTACAGAAAGCATCTGTGTTAGCAGGTACGGCACATTCGAGAGTGTGGCATAATCAAGACATATTTAATTCATTTAATTATTTAATCAGCTATTTTAAAGGTCTCTAAAAGAAGAAAAGCAGAGCCAAAAAACTGAGAATTTTCTGATCTTCTGAGTGCAGGCACAAACAGACCAAAAAAAAAAAAAAAAAAAAAAAAAAAAAAAAAAAAAAAAAAAAAAAAAAAAAAAAAAAAAAAAAAAAAAAAAAAAAAAAAAAAAAAAAAAAAAAAAAAAAAAAAAAAAAAAAAAAAAAAAAAAAAAAAAAAAAAAAAAAAAAAAAAAAAAAAAAAAAAAAAAAAAAAAAAAAAAAAAAAAAAGATGGAAACATGAATAACAAAAGGCAAAGACTTCAGATGAAGATGCAAGAAGAGGGAACAGGAAGAATAATAAGAAACATAGTAAAAATAATAAGGATTAAATCCATGTTGGCTTATTTCCAAGAAGAGGAACCATTTTATTGTGGAAGAGAAGTCACAAGGAAAGGATGGCTGTGGCACATATAAGCAACAGATATAGAAGAGCAAAATTATTCGCACAGTCTTGGTCAGGTATCAAGAGACGATCAAAGCTCCTAATGATACATGAACAGCACACGTTTCCTTTTGCAATCTTAGACACATCTCATTTACATGGTTTAGGAACTACAGGATGTGAAAATGCAGGTATTATTAAAAAATTAGCTTGGCATCAGAACCCTTATAGATCTTATGACATTGCTCGAGTTCTCAATACTATACACACAGTATTTAGCTGTATATTTAAAAAGAAGTGATTTACTTCTTTTCATCCTATCCCTAAAATTTAAAAGAAAAGCTAAAAAACTGGTCAGTTTTTCCATGCTGGAGGAGTAGGTATTTCTCAAACATGCACACAGCCTTCTGTGAAATCTACAGATGTTGGCTATAAGTTTTTACAACATACTCTAGAAAGATGGTAAACTTTTCATAGAAGAAGAGATTTTTATTTTAAAATACAACATATTGACTCACTGGTAAGGCTGTAATAATTAGTCCAATTGCATTCATCCAAGCTGTGATGTTCTCTCTTGGCACCAGTGGCTGACTAGAGACAAAGAAAAAAGAAAACGAAAGCTCTGAAAATACACAATTACAATTTGTGCTTCTCGTGCATTTAAAGGCAAAGAATATTTCTGTAGCTGAGAGAACTGTAAAAACACAAGCAGGTATTTAGAAAAGCCAAAAGATGATATAAATGCTACTGTGATGTTGTGTGCAAAACTTTGTTTGGGCACATTTTGCATTAGCAGCAGGTTTCCTTCAAAGCCTTCAAACTTTCTCCCTTAAGCTTTAGTGCTTAAGGTTTGTTTGTCCCTTTATTGACTCCTTCCCTCCATGATCCCCAAACAGAGCTAACAATAAACCATTAGTAAGCTGAATGAGGCTAAATCCAAATCACTTCAGTCTGTCATTGCTCAAAGGTGTCAACTGAATGATTACAAGAATACTAGGTCCTTTCTTTCACTGCAGTATTTTTCACAGTGGCTGAGCAAGAAACAGAGTTATGGGTCAAATTTAATGCATCATGACAAAAGGTTAGCCTTGGCATAGCACTGTTTCAAAGTACCTCTGAATTACATTAGCATCTGCAGGATTCAGAGTTCTGCCAATGCTTCTTGCCCCTTTCTTTGCACTCAAAGATGGTGTGATGTTAACTGATGAAATGTCCTTCTTTCAGCATAGCTGAAAGAACCACACACTTCTTCCAGTTTCTGTTTCTGAACCCAAAGGATAAAACCTTCACTGTGTGATGAGATCTTCCCTCTAACCTTTATGGGCATCATGCCAAGTCAACTGTTCCTGAAGCACACACAATCCACTACAGCAATCTAACACATGCTTTTTCTGCTTGACCCCTGTAGCCTTGTTTGTTATCCAAAAATACTTTACACATATAAAACTTAATCTATGTACATTTAATTAAAAATTTAAAAAAAATAAAACTAGCATCATGGACTACCTTAGCAATCTCTAATTATGTACGATATATTGCAGGAAACTATTTCAGAAAGTCAACATACCTCTTCAGCACAACATTCAGTAGAGCATTGCCCACCTCCTTCCCTGGAACAGCCAGAGCCATAAGCTCCACACAGGTAACGTGCAGAGCATGGGCAGCTGGGTTAGGAAATTCATTAAATCTCCAGTCACAATTTGGAAATGGACCAGGTGATTTGCCTGCCATAGGTGACAATGATTAAGGAAAAAGAAGCTGCCCCAACACAGACTTGTGTAAGCAGCACAGTAATTTAAAATAAAAACCAACCAACCTAAAAAACAAAACAAAACAATGCATATACCACACACTAAATTGAACTGAAGGTTACTGAAAACAAGTAGAACCACCGCATTTCATAAACAATAAGACATACAAAAGTATCAATATAAGATTCTGATACTCAGCCACTGAAGGACAGCATGAATACAAAGCTATAAATATACACTACACACACAAGGCCATGCAAAGGATAAAGTTCCCTGATTAAGAGGTGGAAAAAACCAATACCAACCACCTTATTTCACTCTCTGCTTCCAAAATGGAAAAAAGGAAAATAACATGGATTTTCTATTCTGCATAATCAGAAACCATTAATTTTCCTCTGTAAGATCCTCTATCAGGCTTCTAGGGTGACAGTTTATGCAAAAGGAGCACCTGCTTATCTCTGAAAATATTCCATTTTCCCAAACAAGACCAACTTGAACTACATACAGAAAAGGGCAGTTAACATCTACATAAAAGCAGAGGTTTATGTAATTTTAGCTTTCTTTGGAGAGATCAAATAAACTTCTTCTTTTAAGTTCAGGAAAAGGAGTGAAGGAATACATAAAATTCAAAAAATTGGTCAACTCCTGTAAAGCTGCTCCAGAAAGAAGCCAAAGTTCAGGGAGATTCCAGTAGCGCTATTCTCTAGTTTGCCAGCTATTCCCACAGAACTTTAAATCAGCTCTAGTCATAATGGCAAAAATTAATAACAGGCAGCAATTAAGAAAATGTAGGTTTGTATTAAATAACTTCTAGCTCTTCCTTCTTAAAAACAGATTCTCAGCAGTTTTTAACAGCATATATATCCATCTTCAACTAGACACAGCTAGTTATATAGCATCTTAAATGTGTCGCTGCTTCCAATACTTCATTCTTAGTAATACTTATAATGGTATTGGAAAACAGCAAGTTCAGTTTAGACAATTTATCAAGCTTATTTTTTGGTGGCCATTAGAATTCAGTTCAGAATGCATAAACATCAGCAATTGTTATTTCCATGTGATGCTTTAAACAGCAAAATATTTATACAGCTGTACTGTACTTTGTTTTCCCCGTATCTTTCAAGATGTTTACTAGGGCAGCACAGTCTCTGTGTAGGATAATAAAGTACATGGAAGTAATCTAATATGAATTTAGACTGATATATGCAGCTAATAAATAAATAATGACTCCCAGCTTTATTTCACATCTGAACAGACAGAAATTGAACTTTATATTTTGATGAAATGAAGCAAGAAATTGTCATAGCTGACTTAATGCAAACTTTCAGAAGGATATTGTCTACCAGTCTTCCAATGAGCTTGCAATAGTAAGTGTCGTCAGGGACCCATGGATTTTCTTCTCGGGGATTCATAGCACATTTTAGGTAAGTATCACTTAGGCACCAGCCCAGTGGGCGATTATCTTTGAGAGAGCCAATTATGGCATGAACAAGTTTTCTCTTGAGGTTTGTGCGCTCTCTGAGATGCCCCTCATAATAGTGAAGAGTGTTGTATAGGTAAGTCACTGGTCGGTCTGCCAAGAAGAAAACAGCAAAAACCAGAAATAACTTCTAGCATCACTACTATGTTCATGGTGGCAAACACAAAACTAAATCCAAGAGCTATACAAGACTAAGTTGCATGTATTTAAGAGTACATATGGAATTGATTCACTTTCTTTATTTCAATATGCTCTAAAAGAACTGATCTTCCTTTGTCTTGTAAAAACTTTAATGTGTTTGCAGAACAAAAGAAATGGAATGAACAATGTCAGTATTACTAACAGTTCACATCTTAAGGATAATATTAATATATCTGTAAACAAATCAACTAAATCATCTCTTCATATCAAATAGGAAGGATTCAGGCATGAAGTCACAGTAAAGAAAGAATCTTGTAAATTGAGCATAACATAGCAACAACATCTATAAAAAAAGACCTTATTATAACAGTGCAGTTATTAAAGCATTAAAAAAGTAAAGTTATCTGAATCTTAAGTAAGGACAGAGGAACTGCTTTTCAATTGTTTCGGTCTTGGTAACAGAAAGTTTGCTAGGACATTAGTCCAAGTACTTACTGCTAGAAGGGAATGAAAGGGAAAGGTCTGAAGGAAGCACAAATTAGCAAGAGATAGCTGATTTAAGGCAAGTTCACTGTTAGTAAGCTGGAATTCACAGGGAATGCTACTCTGTGTAAATGTACATAGGGTTTACAGAATATGAAAGGAATAAAACACTGCTGTGCTAGTACATGAAAATTATGACTGAAGGAGAGAGATGAAGTAGAAAAAGTGACTGCAATGGGAATATATCTGTGCATATTCACGGATAACTTACCATGGAATTTGTATAAACCTCCCAGATGATCCAATAAAGTTTCAAGTGATTTAGACACTGGAAGCAATTCCAGAAATCTATGAATTACAATATCAAACACTGGCAAAAAGCGCAGGCATACATTTCCAAAATAAATTGGTAAGTACTGGGGCTGGATCTGAACTGGTGGATTGACTTGTTCTGCCAAGCCCTCGAAATACAGTTTTTCAGGATATTTCTGGAAGGAAAGAAATACAACAGAATAATAGATTAAACATTCAGCATCTACATTGCTTTAAAGAAGACACTTCATAATCCTCTTCTTATCACATCTGAATTCAGTGAGATGATTTCACTGTAAAGCTTCCTGAAGAAAATTCAACTCTGACTGAAATCAGTTATTAGACTAGTAGATAGCAATTTAAAAAAAAGGCAAAACAAAATTTCACCACCTCTCAGAATGGGCATAAGAGAACACTAAGCATCCCAAGGCAAAACTAGAAGCAGCCAGCACTTAAGTGTCCTTTGTCAAGTCCTTCAAAACAAAACCTAGGGGAAATCAGCACTACTGAAATTTTCTGCATTGTATACTGAATTAGAACACTAGAAATAATATGCATGGAATAATGAACTCCAGTGTACACAAATAACATACGGGTACTGCTGATGGCTGAGCTTATGATGTTCTACCTGTTAAAACACTGTATGGCTAAGGCAGAGGGCTAATATAGACCAAACAGCTTCTGGATCAGAACTAGATGGCATATGTTAAGTTACATGAGAGTTTGCTTGTATCTGTTCCATCTCAGTGTTAATTTCTTTTTGACAGAACAGTCTACTAGTATATCCTTTTCTAGTCAGCAGAAGCCAGTACAGTTACAGCAGCTTTAATATCTCAGCAATTCATATCAGGCTATCATGTTCTTGCCACACAAAAGATGGAAGAAGCTTTAATAATTAGAAGAAAACATAGGTTTGACTCTTGGTATAGTGATGAAACACCAGAAAGAAATACCTTCTCCCTGATGCATAAAAACTGTTCTAAATGAATTTCAGTAAACCCAAAATTTTAAAATTGATTCAGATAAGCACAAATGAACTTCCAACTAATTCTTAAGCTGCTTCTTTCTGTGATTATTACTGTTTTATAATTTTAAAGTTATTACATATAGTAACTTATTATTTTCACACTAGCCCAAACAAATTACAACTTACTAGGTAACTCCAAAAATTGATAAAGCTGACCTGTAAGTGATGGTTGATCTCATCTCCACAAAAAATATTACAATAAAAGAATGTTATTAACTTTGATACCTTGTGGTAACTCATGTGCTTTGTATGCCAGTCATTCTGCAGCCAGTGTTCTGGAGAATTCTCCTTCACAAAGTCACTCACTCTGTTTCTGAAATCATTAGGCTTCAATAGAAGTAGCTGAATTATGAAATAGCAAACTTGAGCTTCATTTCCTTCATGACTACGCATAGCCTGAAATGAAATGGACCAGATAACACGAAATTAGTTGACAGTGCTGTGTGCTTTGCAGCCCCTAAACACCGCAGTCACATTTCCTAGCCACACTAGGTACATCCACACACAAATTCACACCGAGCATACGATCTTTCAACTCTAGTTTTCAACAGGTTCAATCCCCACCCCATTCTTTATTCCACAGGCAGAAAGTCTTACAAACTCCCTAGTGACAGCACTTATCTCTAAGAATTCTAGCTCTCTTTTATCTGCCAGTTCTCTTATTGAAAATAACCAATTAATGACAATGAATTTAAGATTGCTTCAAACTTTTGGCCTCTCTGACATGTTTGAACTTCAGTTTGAAAACCAAACTAGAATTCAAATAGTTTGACATTAAGATGAGGCTTTTAATTATACATAAAGTATAATTACTGAATGAAAATCTACTTCTCTCTGGGCAAATACTACTATATTTTGTAGGATAATATGAAAAAATAGAACACCATTTCTCTCTTATGCTAATGGGTACAAGATTTTCCATTCACTTCTTAATCATGTCATGCCATATCCCTTCTACCTTTAAAGGCTTCAGAAATCACAGGACCATAGAATCATTTAGGAAAAGACCTCTAAGATCATTGAGTCCAACCATTACCCAGTACTGCCAAGCCCACCACTAGACATCAGTGCCACATCTACAAGTCTTAAATACCTCCAGGGATGGTGACTCAACCACATCCCTGGGCAGCCTATCCCAATATTTGACAGCCATTTCAGTGGAGATATTTTTCCTAATATCCAACCTAAACCTCTTCTAGCACAACTTGATGCTGTTTCATCTTGTCCTATGGCTTCTCATTTGGGAGAAGACACCACTCCTCACCTGGCTACAACCTCCTTTCAGGAGATTGTAGAGAGCAATAGGTCCCTTTTCTCCAGGCTTAACAGCCCCAGCTCCCTCAGCTGCTCCTCGTAAGACATGTGCTCCAGACCCCTCACCATCTCCATTGCCCTTCTCTGGACTTGCTCCAGCACCTCAGTGTCTGTCTTGTAGTGAGTGGCTCAGAACTGCCTGTAGCACTGCATGGGGTTGTTGTGACCCCAGAGCAGGACCTGGCACTTTGCCTTGCTGAAACCTCAGACAAATGGCCTCAGCCCATTGATCCAGCCTGTCCAGATCCCCCTGTAGAGCCTAAATAACTGCATAGCTCTGAGGTCAGAGACCCAAAGCACTAATCACAGCATTTAATAATACTAGTTCAATGGTTGCCACCAAGTAACCAAGAAATGCTTTTCCTGAAGTTTCAGAGAACTACAAGACTTGGAATTTTACACTGCTTAAAGAAGTAATCTATTATTTTACTTGATTATTGGCTTAGGAAATAGTATTTAAGATCAATGCATTTTTAAAAAGATTGCTCCTATGAAAGTGACTCAGAAAGCAGACTCTGCATGAAGAACTGTCATCTCCTGAAGCAATACTTACCAAACACAGTATCAACCTATCCAGCGTTACAATATTGTACTTCCACACCATGTCATTGAGAATCTCAATGCATTTATTGAGCTGCTGGCCTCCTGCAGAGGTAGAAAATTCATACACCAAGAAATCTGCAAATGTCCTGACATGTGCCACCAGAGCTCTGGCCCCAATTCTTTCTAACACTCTAGCAGGGAAGACAAAGAAAGGAAAAACAAAAAAAAGGAACAAGAAGTTGTTACAGTTATTAATATATTTTTAACTGGTCTATTTGATACAAGTTAGTGGGTTTTAACACAATTGTCTTATTAAAAAAAGACAAAACTCCCTCTCTTTAGTAAATTAATTGAAGAAAACCCTAAAGCAAAGCAAAAAAAAAACTAAAAAACAAAACCTTAGAGCAACAGAATTCCAAATTCTGATTACTAATCAGGATAAATGCTTCAAGTTCACCAATTTCATCTGCAGTATTCTGCCCAGAACCCATGCTTTACTTATGCAATTCTAGTCATACACCTCTTAGGACAACCTTCTGCAACTCAGTTTTTCCATGGTATGCACTTAAATACAGCCATAGCATTATAATACTATTTCCTCACTCACTGAAGAGTAACACATGCTATCATAAATACTACTGTTTCAACAGATCTAACAAGGACTGAAAAGAAATAAATATCCTTTTCACAACTGGAGCTGATGCTGTTACTACCAAGAATAAATGAAAAAATAATAGAATTACTACTTCCATAATGAATTTTCATCTTAGTCCAACATTTGTTTTTAAAAAAAATATTTAGTCTTTATCCATGCATAAATTATAAATAAATGTGTTGTATTTTGTTTATTATTTAAGATTATGTGAAACACTGCTATTACAAGTAAACTGATTAATTCAAACACCTCATATCCTTGTTTCTCACCAGGAAAAATATGCATTGCAGACCAATGTTAAATGTTACACAATTATTATAGTATGCTGGCTAGTGCCTAGCTCCACTATCTTTTTCCATGCTCTGCATGCTCTGAATTAATTAAAAAAAAATCAAGCTGTTATTGTAGAAGGCCTATGTCATCAGGACTGGGAATGTTGCTGTAATAAATTTGAAATAGCATGTCTTTTAGGCTCACCTGAAGCCAATTTGATTAATGTGATCAGTGTCTAAAAGCATCTTCCACAGGAGACAAAGAAAAAGCGGGGATGAACCTTGAGCAGAAAAGTGTGTGATTATGTCATTTTCATTGGTCATAGACTTCCACTTTCGGTATTCTTCTTCCACATTCTTCTTCAGGTTAAAACGGCTTTCCTGAGGTACATTATTCTGCTTGAAGAAAACCTGAAAAAAGTAGGCTTTGCTGTGACTGAGAGCCTACAGCACAACATTTGAACAGGGAAATTTTTGCCTGATGCAGCACCTTACGAGTTCTTCCTTCCTTTTACAATACAACCTACCAGGTAGGTAGGGTTGTTACTTCACTGTGACATAAAAGTGACTGTTTCATCACTAACATGACAAATTGCCAGAGAAAAAAAAGGCTTCTCCAACATTTTATTTTATTTTTTTAATTTTTAAAACATCTGATTTCTCTTGCACCAGAAGTATCAGTTGACCAAACTTAGCCTAAGAATACTTCAGGGGAAGCTAATGCATTCCTGGAGAAATAGCAATGCTGCATTCTTCAGGGACTTGAGATTAATGCAGTCTAGACAGGCGAAGAATCTCACCAACTCACAAAAGGCAAAAGGTGTTGTTAAGAGATTAAATTCACCGTGTTTCCAATTGTAAAATCATCAGTTTTAAACTATTACCTGCAGAGGAGCTGGAAAACAGCTTAGTGTATGTGATGCCCAGTTATGTGGAGTAAAACTCATGATAGTCTGCAGTATGTCCTTGCACCAAGTTCCCTGAATTGAATCAGAACCTGTGAAAAAATCTAGAAAATGGATTGATGATATTAAAATTTCACAGAAAAAACATTTCTTATTGGTATTCCTTTTGTCATCATATGCATCAAGGCTTTGCTAGTTCAACTCAGTTTCCATTTTGTCCAACTTCTCCCAGCACTTTTCTTTGACTCTTATTTACTCTACAGAATCATCTGGATATTACCTTTTCTATGCTATTAACAATAAGAAAATTATTTTTAGGTTTTGAGCTAGAAATAAAGCAATCATGATTTTAGCATTTTATATTTAATTTCCTGTAATGACAGTAAGATAAGTTTCTGCTGATTAACAGATTAGACTTTTTCCAAAAATTCTGAGGAAGATAATGATGATGAAGTTGCCAGATGAGATTTTATATTGCTTTAAAAAGACTTCTCAGAAACACCTGTCCCAATTAAGCTGTAGAAATAAACCAGAAGCCTCATTCTTCCAATCCTTGTGTTGATTTCATTAAAGGTTCAGAAATGGTTAAAAAAACAAACAAAAAAACCCATAAAGAAGTCCTTTCCCTGTAACCAGTTTTTGTGAATCACTTGTTGTAACTCTCCAGCGACTCTCCAGATTAGAATCATAAAAAAGGAGAGAAAACAACCGCCTCAAAGCTAACGAAAATCTGATCCATGTCATTGCACGTTGTTAAAACATTAAAACACACCACAGAAGCTTCCTTTTCTCCCTTCCTCAAGAAAGGAAACCGAAAACACACACTACTTTTTCTTAAATGTAAGCTGTAGAGGCTTCCACATGAGCAGCACAGTTGCTGTGAACATTCCACTTTTTTTTTTCTAAATGGCATGTATCATTAATCAATCCAAACATTTAAATTTAAAATAATGAAGCTAAAAATAAGACAGTAAAAAAAACCCACACCCTAGTCACATGGTACCTCCGCATAAACTTTTAAACAATGTCTGATTTCACTAGGGCTTTAACAACAGCTTCTTGCCTAAATAAAAGTAACTGGATGTTAAGATCACACTTTCAAAACCAGAAATGCATGGAATATGTTTTATGACTAGACCATTTCCATGATATTCTACTGAATAGTATTTTAGAGAAATGGCTATTGTATTATGTACTATTATGTACTATTACCTGTCACATGTGTTGCCCTTGCTAGAGTTAAGATCAAAGCCCTGTTGAGTTCTTCTGATTCTCCTGAAAGAACTGTTTTGGGATCACTGAGGAACCGTGTGAACTGTGGTTGGACTTCTGAGCTGCCCAGAGCTGTGATTAGCCTTAGAGCAGTGCTCTCAACACTGAAAGAAAGAAACAGTTCAGTTAGCAAATAATGCTTATACTACTGCTTCTAAGGTTTCAAAAACACATATTTTTCCTCCATTTTCTTCCTCAAATAATACAAACCCAAAAGATTTGTTTTGAAAATTATGTTCTTAATCCTTTCGAAAAGTTTGCTTTTTCTACTGTTTTAATAAATTTGTTATCAACTATTTCAGTACTTTATTTTTAAATAAAGCACTCAAAAGTAGATTTAGTGAAAATTATAGTTGCAAAGTCCCTGAAAAAGAGCCTGACGTTTCTCCAATTTAGAGTCCCCTCATTGTTATCTTTTGCACATCTTCATCAAAAGAAGAGTACACAGATGAATAAATATATACAAAGCCAGAATAGAAAGGCATGAATAATGCATACGAAGCTTCAAAGCTAACTACCACCTTGAAGTAGACAGCACTAAATTAAAGAAATGAGGAAGTTGAGGAAGTACAGCTTTTGATTAAAAGTACTTTCATTTCCAGTGCTTTAGATGGAAGCACTTTTCACACCAGGTAGTTTGAAGTAATTGAAAAGACTTTTATAACATTGTGTCTTTGAAATACCAAAGCCATAGATAAGTTTACTCCATTCTAGTTGCATGCAGTGCATATTAAAAGTGACTAACACCTATATTTCAGTCTAAGATGACCAAACAAGAGTGAGGTGAATAAAGAATGCAGGACCTTGAATTTAAGGAGAAACTTGTTTTAATTTGTTTTCTTTATGCTTGATAAAGCATAAGCAACTGGGCAATTTGAATTTGGACTAAGAAACTGAGAATCCTGGTCCAGTGGAAGGTGTCTCTGCCCATGGCAAAAGAGTCAGAACTAGATAATCTTTAAGGTCCCTTCCAACCCAAATCATTCTATGATTCTATGGATTCACTGTGTAATTAAGACTTTCTGGGTGTGAACCGATAATAATGAAGTTGCTCTGCCTCACATACTCCTGCAAGCTTTATTGTACTCTTAAGAGTGATCAGACACTATTTTTTACAACTTTCCTACAACAAACCCCAGATTCTACATAGAAACTGAATCTCATGCTCTTCAACTTTAACAGTAAGTTAAACAGTAAGTTAACAGTAAGTTAAACTCATGGAATTAGTCCTGGAATTATCTGCACAACCACTCTACAGCTTCTCTAACCAGCTTTTCCATCTTTTGTGTATTTAAATTGGCCGCTGTTTAATGTATGGTTTATGCTGATATAAGACACACACCTTGATGGAAGTACTCATGTCCCATTCAAGCACAGTTCTCATGCAGCTTTCAATATATGATAAAGAAGGAATCTGGGATTATGATTGAATATGGCAAACGTCACTCACCACAGATGAAGCTGGTTTTGATTAGTCTGTGGCACAGCAGCCAAAGAATGAAGATGGCTGAGGAGCTGGACTCTGTAATGAGGCTGGATGTGGTGCATCCGATAGCTAAACATTTCTAGCAGAGTATGCAAAATTCCCCATGCGTGAGATTTGAACACTGTTGGCAGGAGCTGACCTTGTGAAAAAAAGTTTGTAAAGTAAGTTTTACAATTGATCACACTTTGAAATACAACTACAGAGTACACTGGTTTTATCAGGTTGCAAGTCAGATATTTGATTTGAAAAAAGTACTGCCTCCAAAGAGCATGTATGCAAGTGCTGTCTGAAGGTGCTGCAAATGCATAGAGCTTAATAATTTCTTGAATGAACATATACAGCAGACATGCAAATTATTTTAATGAGGGCAATTAAGTATCCTGTGTATCTAATTAAGTAACTTTGCTTACAATTTTCCATTAAGCATGTTTTTGCACAACGCAGCATAACTAGGAAAGTCTTGACCACACAAGTGATGGCATAAAGGGACAGCAGCACATTCATCTGAAATTTACTGCAGCACTAGGACAACTCTTACAATTTCTTTTATATTAAAATAATTTATATATGCTGCATCATTATATTTTCAGTTTTACTATGGTCTCTAGTTGCCATTAAAAGAAAATAGCACTTAAAAAAAGGAAGGGGGGAAAAAAAGGTTTTCGTTCTTACTGATGAAGCCTTTGATGCCCAAGGATTCTATTTCCATATAAACCAAAAGGCGACTATAGGTTTCCACAAGAGCAGGAGCCAAGGCCACACTAGATTTTGCATGGGCCAACTTAATCACCCTTGTAGCTATGCTATGAATTAGACTGGGGAGAGAGAGAAAGTGTTTTTCAATCAAAAACATGGACTTGAAATTTCAAGAAATTTATGAAGTAATTAACAAATCTACACACACAACATGTCCAGGCATGGGAAATATTTCTGATGATAATTAGCTACACACAGATTTACAGATTTAAAGAGAAAAAAAAAAGCTAGCTGCATACTGTACCTCATTTTGGCATGAACTGTGAGTGAATCCAAGAGGTTCATTGGCAAGGGGGTAATAGACCCTGATGCTGTACAATTAGTCCCTGGAAGAGGTGTTCTCATGTTGCCATTTCCATAAATAGTCTCTACTAGTACACCCATTGGCAAAGTGAAACACTCTGAATTGGTTGAATAAGCATTGCACAACAAGGCAATTTTGTAGTCATTCATCTGTAAGCTTTTATTCCTTAAACTCTGTTGCAAAAACCTGTGTGCCAAAGAGACTAAACATTAGGTAGAAAGAATGCACGTACATTCCAGAAATACAACCCCAGTCAAAAAATCCATTATAAAATAGTAGGAAAAAATCAAAATAGTTGTTAATTGTACCACATCAAAACAAGTACAACTTATGTCACAGTTTCATTGTGTTACAATGTTTCTATATTAAACACCTCAGCAGCTAAATAAACTTTAAAAACCACCTTTTGAGACAATAACTTAGCCCAATGTATTGCTTATCCACACCTTCCAAACCACAGCATAACAAAACCAGTCAATTTACTTTCAGCTTCTCCATTGGCAAAAAAGACTTATTATTCTGCAATACAATATATCATTTCCATTAGCTGGATGACAGCATTTCCCTTTTTATGAAATCTTTTGAGTTTAAACTGTGTCTTTTTGAATGACTTTGAACTCATTCCTTTGATAACCTTTATACAGCATCCCATCACACAATACATTCCGAATACAGACTTGGAACTTCCTATTTCATTATGTCTAGGCACAAATCAAAACATAACAAAAGCCCCACACTCACTCATGGTGAAGTTTGAGAGAATGAGGAATGGGAATCTGTAACTTGGAGTTGTCACTGTGGGCCTTCCGATTCAAATGAATCCAAATGCAGGTCATTGCAAAAGCATGAGTTGACTGGGGTTTGTTAATATCAGGTACAGGAATACACTACAGAAAGAACACACAAATGTGACATATCACATGGATTAATGTGCAAAAAACTGACTTAGACAGTATTCACAAGGTCAGATTTTTCTTTTTTTCTGACCTGTAGCACCATAAGGAACATTTGTAAAGAAAGGATTCTTTTGTATGTAATTTTAAATCAAGAGCTCTAGAAGAGACCTGGACCTCAATAATTATTCTGAAAAACACTCAAACCAAATAAATCATCTAAGACCTTGGCAAAAGAAAATTCATGCTTAGAGTACAAATTCCAGACATATATAGTAACAAAGTATATGCTTTTCCTCTCAGCCTCACACACACATTATTCAGAAATCAGTTATGTATGTGCTTCCACAGTAGGTACTCAGCAGGTTCACCAGTATTTTCTGAAAAATCCCAATTGCTTAGCATCACAGTCAATCCTTAAAGATTAATACGTTTCTTATGAAAAGGTACAAATACACCCCTAAATTAAAAAGTTTTGGGTACAGATTCAGGTATATTACTGCCACTGGAAAAGGCACTCTGGCTCTCTCCTTTTCCCAAGGCTCTCATTTCTTTCCCTTTGATACAGTTACTACTGCACAAGCACCACTGGCTGCACAAGTGAGACATCACTGCATAATCAACAGGACTGCAAGACAGATACTCGTAAGAGCAACAGCCATAGATAACAGTTAAAGTGCTTGTGAAATTGAATCCTAAGCAATGGTCACACAAAGACTTTAAACAAATGTAAGTTGGAGCCATCGCTACAGCTAAAGTAAGTAGTCCCATCACTCTTCCCGTATTTTATGCTGACAAAAGCAATTGCAAGCTCCTGACACAAGTTGTACTGAAGAATTTCTGTGGGTCAAAACTAATATATCGGGGAAAAAATTGTTACACATCGGTTTGATACACCACACATTTGCATTATCATAACCACTGACCCAAAGCAGAAAGCACTATGAAAAGAGTAAGCAATATGGACTTCACGTTGACAGTGCTATCATGATGAAAGTTTAAGAACTTCTAACTGTCCCTCCTAGAGGAATGTATAAAGCATGGCTAGGACTGGATCTGTCCCAGCAGAATGAATTTTAACTAACCATTCAGTTCCTTGCAACTGGAAGTGTCTCTCAGTGTACTACTCTCTTACAGCTCAGATGTAACAATAAAATCACACATTTTTCCTGAATAGTCTCCTCAATGCTTCAACGAACTCTTCAAAACTTTAGCCAAATCAAAGTCAAGGAAGAGAGGAGTAAACATAAGTTTTTCTTGCCCCTAAAAACAAACATGTTTACATGAATAGGAAAGCCAAGTAAATCCTAAATCCTAAAAAAAATCATTTAGGAAGTATCTCTCTTCAACTATGCAGCACCTCTGTGTTTTAAGAGTGACTCAAGAATGACAGTAATATTGACATATAAAGGTTCTAGTTGAATTAAAAATTAGAGACTTACTTCTTTCTCAGGGTACAGGAGGTCGAAAAGCTTCATAACTGGGAGGAAGTCAGCCAGTGCATTCTTCTGGATGCTGCCAGAGATGAACTGGAGGAGCACCCACATCAAGTGGTCTCTCCCCTTAATGAGACCACGGCCTGCCAACTGCCAAAAACACTCAGTAACAAACAAATACCGCACACAGGAAAAAAATCACTACAAAGATTCCTATAAAAGTACAAGGACAGACTAAAACAGCTCCAGCAGAGATCACTGAGAATTTTATAGCAGGACTTGGGTAGAAACGTACATCACGTTCCCGGAAAGAGAAACAGGTACATTAGTTGTAACACACAAACAGACTCTGGGAGAGGCAGAATAATGGTAAGATTTAAAATGTATTTAACTCTTGAGGATCACTGTTTAAAAAAATTAGCAACACTTAAATACTATGTTAAATTATCACCCTGTAGCCTTGTAGTGAAGTACAGTATTGCCACTAGCATCAGGCCACAGGTTTTATGAACTCTTTTGATAAAGGAAGTCTCTGAACCAGAACAACTTGGACTTGCTTCATCTGGACTCATGGGGGGTTTTTTTGCATGCTATTTAATTTACCTTTAACAGCAATTCTCTAATAACCAATACACTACTCCTACCTTGCTTGCTGCAGTGTTATATTAGATTTGTTCAACTGTGTTGTGTCATGACTATTGTTTCAATGGTTTATCAACAGTAATTACAGAAAAACAGCCCTGGTAAAATTACTTTTAGGGATAACAAAGAGAGCAGAGAACTACAATCCATGACCAGTAAAAGATATCATACAGAGTTACATTTTTACATAACATGGAACTGTGGACAAATGAAGATGGAGCAATGTGTAGTGCATGTCAGAAACTGTATCTAAATAGCCACAAGCTAATCCTATAGTGAGGAGAAAGAACACCCCTCTCCTACCATGAATAGCACACAGCTCTCTCAGCAAAGAGCTCAGGATGTTGCTGATTGACTGTAATCCCTCGTTTCCCTTCTTAGGACTGGCATCACCACCCTTAGAGAGGCATTCAGCACCAGAGAAAAAGGCAACTACTAGTATCAGTTTTAATGGAATTATTATTATTATTATTATAACTTGGGACTTTGATTGTCAATATCACTGTAACTGGAAAAATTACCTTTGATTATATTGCTTTGAGTTGACTGATTAGACTGACAACAAGTTCCCGCATTCATTTACACGGCATGTTTTTTAGTCCACAGACAGAACAGGGTGTTCACTGTCTGAAACTCAGTCGAAAACTAGATGCAACAGCACAGTACTTGGATCTTCCAAATTACACCAGTTTATCTCTTTATTCTAGTTATTCACACACTTTGAATCCAAATATAATGCAACATCCTATAACTGAATATACTAAAACCAGACCTAGCTCACAGCACTGTAAGTTGAGAATCTGACTTACTCCTATAGAGCACAATATTAAAAACGTAATTAATTCTTGCACACACTTCTTTTGCAGGGGTGCGTGACACTTCTTTAAAACATACTTGCTTTTTTTTTTTCAATCCTTCTTACCACGTGTGAGTGATACAAACAATTTACCTTTTGATGGAGTGACAGGACCATATGAGGAAAACTCGCAAACTGAAAGAGCACAAAGAAAATGAGCTGGCTGGAGAGATGCTGCCACAGAAGCTGACTGGTTCCACCATCATCAAACTTCTCTTCAGTCTCAGACCGTTCCATGGCATACACCACAAGATCCACCAGCTGGTCCTCCAGCACAGGGCAACGTTGTTTGTGCTGTAAGGCAGAGATCAGATACAGTATTCCAAAAGCCTTGCCATTAACTCCAGAACTTGCACAGTTGCAGTTACAGTACAGTATTTTGAAAGAAGGCTGGGAAGCATGAGATGAAGTCTGAATTTAAGTTAAGGATAAGTCAGTGTATTAAAGCTGCACTACGTTACAGGTCACAACGACTTTTACATTTTATCATACATTATACAATTCCCTACTCAGTTCCAAAGTAGAGCTCATCAATGCACAGATAACACCTGGGGATTTTGTCAATTTTTTTCCACAAACTCAAGCAGAATGTTATTTCTTTGATCTTGCACTCACAGAAAACAAAGTCTTTTAACACACTAGTGGGAATTCTTTCGTTTGTTTTGGATTTTTATGTTAGTCTTTTTTTCTTCCCTCTTTTCAAAAGTAGGGTTCACCAAAAAGAAAAAGATGTATCAACTATACCACCAAATACAGAGGAAACAGCCCAATACCTGATGCAGGTATTTAATAACTATTCTCTTTTTCACTCTCATTTTGGGCTAATTTATAGACTACAATTAGCAGTAGAATTAACATCTGGTCATTACCCCTACAATTAGATGCTGTCCTATCGACACAACACCACAAGTTACAAGACAGCATCAAAAAGGACTGAAAATTAATCAGTGGTATGTTCTACATACTATGAATAGAAATTACATCTCATAGTGACGAGCTCTTTGGATGTTTGACAGCCACAGCCTTCACACTGAGTTACACAAACCCAGAAATAATTAAAGATACACACCATCTCTGATGACTTCTAGTAATGATCAAATAAGGAATGGATTACATATTCAGATACACATTAATAGAGATGTATGTAAAAGAAGGCCCATTACCTGTGATTTGGCATTCATCAAACATAATATCACATGTTAGGAGTTCTTTAATGCAACAACCTTTTATTATTACTCTGCATTTGTATTGTTACACCCATATAATGTACTATTACCAAAGACAAAAACTTGTTGGGAACTAAACTTACTTTAGAAAGTGCTAGCACTTTGGAAATAATCTAACCTGTTTGCTTCAATGCAATCTGTATTCCAGAATGGTCACATATATTTATTCATTTCTTTGGCCTGATGCCTGTAACATAATGCAGCCTTAAAGAAAAAACTATTACTTTAATGATACAAAAGAAAAGGAGCTGAGCTGCTTAAACTCTAAACATGAAAATGCAGTATCCATTTCTAGAGGCAAACAGGTGTTTGTAAACAAGTCTTAAAATATCACTCAAATACTAATAAAACATTTTAGGGATGCCTTAGATGAGTTCTTTGACTTACTAGCCAGGCAGCCTAAAAAAACCCTTTTAACTAATAAAGAGAGATGCTGAAAGGAGATGCTTGTTCTACCTTCACTGATGGTAGTCTTTTGCTTTGAAAAAAAAAAAAAAGATTCTCTTCAATAAAGACAGAATGCAAGAATTTGAAAAGTTGTCAAAATACAGTGAACAGCATCCCCTGTTGCATGCTCTTCGCCAGCTCAGAAGTGCAGAAAGCTACAATTCCAGCTGTGCTTTCTTGAAGCATGCTTAACATAAACCTCTAACTAGAACAGAAAGCATCAATTATACCTTTTTTTCCAGAACGCCATGTCACTATCACAGACCAACCATGGTACAGGTTTACACAGTGCAGTGTTATCACCATCAGGTCAGAATACTTCGGATCTTTTGTAGTTCCTTTTTTTTCCCCCTCCCAAAGCAACTAATTATGAAGCAGAGCAGGGTGCAACAGACAACACTAAAGACTAGTTTATAATCCAGCATGCAAAACTACTATGTACAGGGCTTGAAATTTAATAGTTTTCTAAGCACTGGGTTAATGTCCAAAAGCCTAACCATGTTAGGCTGTATGAATTTAGAATAAAGTTATTCAAAGAATACAACAGGAAAAATATTACTGTTAAAAAGAGAGCCAGAATTTCCAGCAGGAATTTTCACTATTCTGAATAATTGTAAGATTGGGAAAGTTTAAGAGCCAGAAAACTAAAAAAATTAATTCAATCTTTTATTCTGAAAATCATACATTTATTGCTTTAAGAACAATCTCCAGTAAGAAATATAGCAGTACTTCATGTTCTATCTTCATTAATTTAATTTTCTGGGATTTTTTTTTTCTGTATTTTCAGTGAATATACATTTTTTCACAGATTTTGTATCTATAGTTTTAGAACACTCAGAAATAAAATACTGTGCTGCACTGGAATTTGCAGGATTGGGTCCCTGTTTTATTAATTGCTCACAACTGAAAGAACATCTCCGTATATACCGAAATGAATAAAAATACAGGTGAGAGATGATTACCCTCATAAATATGTAGGAATTCATGTTATGGTATGGCTTAAGTAAAACAAAAACAAGTAACAAAACCCCCCCAAACACAGTTTTGGATTGCATATGGAAAAATATAGCATTCAGAATCACTATGCTTTTCTCCTGAAGAGAGCATAATTCAAATTTTTATAATTTGGTTACACAAACACATATTCTCCATTTTATCTTGAAAAAAACACTTTAAAAATTGACAAATAACCTAACTGAAAACATTATTAAACCATAAAGAAATACAGTGGGGGGGGAAAAACAGCTACCAAGACACTTCGATTTTCTGAGACTAGCCCTCTGATGACAGAGTAGTGGTGGTACTTTAGGTGGATTAAAGCTTCTATTGGATGGTGATTTATTGTTCTTATGTGAGTTTGGATTTCTTTTTTTTTTTTTGGGTGAGTTGGTATTTGTGGGTGCAGGGTTAGCATTAGAAGTGTTTCCTAAAAGAAAAGTATTTTAAGAAGTCAGTAAGGCTGGCTGACAGTTATGATAATTTTTTGAATATTTTAAACAAACATTTACTATACTTAAGAAATGGGTTCAGAAGACCAAACCACAGAGACCAAGATCCCTACAATAGTAAATGAATAAATAGTGTCTCCAAAAGTCCACTTCAGAAAGCTTGAAGTAGTTAATACAAGACAGAACTACTCCCACACTTCTCCTTTCCAAGACTGCATGCTACAAAACCTTAAAGCTTATTCTTTGTATTATGCCTGATTCTATTTCTATCAAGTTGGGTAACCATCCTCAAGTTTTCCTCATCAAAAAATAGACTAAGTTTCAACAAGAAACTTGCACTTGAGTGTTCTCAATGCACACCCCTACAATCAGAAATATATCAAAATAATAATTGGAAATATATAAAAAAAAATCACTCCTTAAATTAAGTACTTTGCCATATTAACACAGGTAATATTGGATAGTAAGATCCCAGCTATTTTAAAAATAAAAGTGAAAGGAAAGTTAGTTTTTAAATATTGCATTCTGTCATTCCTTTCACAATGCGTGGACAGACACGAAACAAACAACAGCTTTCCAAGCTAATTATCCTAGTTTGTAGCCAGCAGAGAATACAACTACACATTCACCCGAACAGAGTATGGCATAGATAATTTCATACTCGAAGCTGCAGATCACCACTGCTGGTTTAAAAGGTGGCCAACCAAATATATTATTTAAAGAGCAAAATCATTTAATACAACTGCTGCTAATCAAAACTTTGTGTAACATTACAGAAACAAGACACTTGAAAATTACCTTCTCTTTCAAATATTCCCCAAACCAGAGAAATCAAAGTAACAAAGCTTGTGGCTCTTTAGAGGACTGCAATAAGATTGTAACTGCAGTTATGCAAGCTAGAATGGCTTTTTATTCTTCATGTAAGTCTGTACATACAGAGAAAGTAAAGATATAAATGAAAACATCCAAAGTGACTTCACGTCCTTAAGACATTACTTGAATTTCATTTTAAGAACCAACTGTAGGATCCCTAAACTAAATCTCAGTTTGGTATCAGTCCACTAAGACACTTTGAACCGTTAATAATTTTTAAAAAAACATAGTTACATAGTTCAAAAAACTTATTTAAAAGGTAACTAAGGATCAGGAGTAACACCCCAGCTAGTAGCAGAATATCAATTGACACAGAATCGTAGAATCATTTGGACCCTTAAGATCAAGTCCAACCACAAACCACGATGACAGACATGATAAAATACAATTTAAATCTCTATTTCCTATAGACTAATTCAAACAGGTATACAAGGGTATGTACTACCCCACACAGAAGTACACAGTAGCAAAAACAACGAGTCCCCAGAAACCAAGAGAAGACACATTTTGAAGGCTGTATTATTACATCTGGACTTAAAGCCAGACAACTGATGAGGGTATTAGAAAACCTCATCCCTCAAGAAAACTTAGAATCCTAAAAGGAACATGTAAATCTATAAACATATGAAATTTTACCTTCATTTTTTTCCCTGCAAGGTTAACAGGACAGCTGGATTTGTATGTTTTTTACACAACAAGAGATGGCTTGAATGAACAGTTTTCTAACACAGATCTGCTTAGTTAAGACTGAACCACAAAATTTTGTTGTTCATCTTCAGGAATATTTGAGAACTAGGACAAATCTGGCTGAACCATACCTAGATTGTGATGTCAAAAGATTCAAATGAAGGCTCCAATCCTGCAACTGGATCTGTGTAAATAGTTGACAGGGCATACAAGCAACTTCACATAAATAATTAATGATCATAAATAAATAATGATCATTGCTCTGAGGTGTTTCTGTATTTATTTTGAAACAAACATGGCACTATTTGCATTTCTATTATAGCAACAGTTCAGTTCATTTCTGGAAGTTATTCCTCTAACAATAAAGCACAAAATTATTAGCCATTTTACTGAAAGCATTGATATAGTTACATGACTTCTGAAAAGCATGCTACTATTTCTGTCAGGTGGCTACATTAACAAACTCAGCTATAACATGAAGTTAACTTGTACCCAAAAGAGAGTAAATTTCAATGTTTTCCACAGTTTCAAGCAGAGTATATTAACGTTTAAACGGAACAAATTTCTTGTTCTATACCACTATACCATTCACCTCTATATTTGCATTTTTAACTCGCATATTTTCAACTCACAAATTTTCAACAGCCCAAAACATCGTTATGCTGGTGTAATTGCAGCAGCACAGCTATAGTTCACGTTCTGTCAGCATTTCCTTTATAAGCTACATTCTTCACATTTGTTCCTTGGCCATAAAAATTCACGCCAGGATGAAACTTTGTGTAGGAATTCCTATACTAGTATACAAATTTTAAAGAGTATATTTTAATATGGTAAAGTAGAAGTTAAAACCCAGCATTTTTAACATAAATGTTTTTTGACCTGAAAGCACAGACCACCCATAGTTAAAAGAATAAAATGGGTTCAACATATTTTTTGTCTAGATCTTGTATAATTTACTAGCTACAAGATGGATAGAGGAATACTTTGGTTTATTAACTCAATGCAGACACAGAAATAGACACACAAATACTATTTGTTTGAACAGGAAACCTAGCAGCTCATTTCCAAGGTTTAACATTTCAGCTGCTTAAAGTTTCAAATACAAAAGATTGTCATATACAACACGGAGTACTGTTTGCCAAGATGTAGGAATCTGCTCATTCAAAAACATTGTCCCAGTTCAGAAAAAGTACTGGTGTACTTCACTCACAGTGGGAAATATACACAAGGTTTCAGGACCATGTAAATTTTATAGTCAAGTTACAAATCTGAAAGAAGTTTCTTAAATGGAAACACTGACACAACCTTCACTATAGTATTGCAAACAGCAACGCTATTTTATAAATCTTATTTTTTAAAGTAGGTGTGGGAATTTTTAGTGTAATGAGGGATAAACTGTAAATATAACACCCATCATTTCAAATTTCAAGCAGAAGTCCACTTGGTTGATTTGCTCAGGCGTTTACTTATTTAAACAAGTAGTCAAAATTTTAAAGAACTATTTTTTGTGCAGTATTCTGCACTACTTTTCTTTCACCTAGCTTGGGGAATATTATAATTGCCTGTTGGTAAATTTTTAAAGAGGTTTCCTAATGATAAGAAAATTCCACTAGTAAACCTTTTTTTTTTTTAAATTATACATTTACAGCTTTATAATTTTACAATTAAGTTCAGTGGTTGTTTTGCCACCTGCTTAAGGAAAGAAATTTTGAAGTAAGGATCTCTCCTCATCTGAAAATTCCAGCCAAGGAAAACGTTGTAACTGGAGAAACAGTAACAGTCCATTCCAGCGAAAATTTTTGGATCAGAGGACCACTGACTTTATGCTACATCTCTCATATCTCTAGAGATTTGTAGTGAGAATCTGCCCTTGACTAATAGTCCTGCCAATTTCAAGCCCTGCCTGTACATGTATTCTCTAACTGGAATCAGTGGCTACAAAGCGGCCAGCGTATCGTTAGTCACAATACAACAGTAAGGTTGTGAACATACCTGAGCAATGTTCAAGGTCTAGAGCATTGGAGGATGGGCAGGACAAGACAGGACAGAACAAAAATAAAGGAAGAAAAAAAGAAAAGACAAAACAGTGACTATGAGGCCAGCCTCAAGGGTCCCCAAGTCAGACTAAGCCCTCCCATTCAAAGGTATAAAAAGAAAAAATGTTAACAAAACAAAACCCAGCTTTTCAACTACTCTAGAACTATAACATGCCAATACAACAGAGTACAACAATGCTTTAAAAATTAATGAACAATAACCAGTCTCCTAATGTCTGTCAAAGGTGTACTTGAGGCTGGCCTTATAGGAAAAAAAAGCAATGCAAAAAAAAAATCATATTTTAAATCTCTACTTTTCAATTTAACATTCGTAAAGCAATATACAAATGATAGGAATAACAGGTCCAATTAACCTAATATGATCTCATAAAAAAATAAAAATAAATTAAAAAAAAATCACTCTCTGTACCTAAACTGTTTTGCTTAGTTAGCTATAGCAAAGAAAAGAGAAAAAGAATAGTGCAGATTCTATGCAGAATTAAATCATGTTACAGCACAGTACAGTACCTGCTTATTCAGACCTAGCATATTGCAGACCATATCCCTTGAATACGGTTGTTCCAGCACATATCTCAACAAAGCAGTCTGTGGCTCAAACAGATCCTTGAAATAAAAACAAGCAATCACATACAAACACAAATTGCCTTAAAATTATGTTTAATATTGAGTTTACATTTAACTGAATTAAACAATGTAAGAATGAACATTTAATTTATGCAGATATGTATCAGCTGGCAAACTGTCTATGATAACTGAAAGGAAGAAATAACCACAGCCCTTAGAAGTGTCAGATTTTATGAGGATCAAATAGAAGTACATTGTTCATCCAATAAAAGGATGGAACAGCCTTGAATTCAAAGAAAACAAGGTAAGACAACTGAGGAAGCACATGACCAAAATGCATAAAAGTCATGCGTAGCGTGAAGAAATCAGATGTGGAACAACCGCTCACTGCATCTTCCAATAGCTGAATAACTTTAAAGAAAAACATTATCTGAAGCTGGGTTCAAAACAAACAGAAGGAGATGATTCCCGAAGCAACATGAAGTTGCAATGTGGTACTCCTTGTCAAAGCAATGTTGAGGATGCTAAAAGCTTAAAGGGGCTCAAGAAGAGTCTAAACAAATACTTAGGAGATGAAGGTTTACTAAATACACAGAAACCACATCTGTCTCAGGAAACACACAAAATTATAACTGCCGTAGATTATGAACACTATACATGTCAATAGAGACACTATCTTCCCTAGATATCCTTCCCTAGACAGAATACATGGAATGGGATGCTGGACAACATGGATTTCTGTCCTGATCCCTCACAGTTTCTAAATTCTTTTAGTACACCACTATTTCACACTCAGAGTTTTAAGTTTAAATAAGCTAATTTAAATATAAGTTTGAATTGTAAAAGTATCTTTTCTATGGAATAACGAAGAGCACAGGAAAGATGAAATTACCATCCTGTTCTCTTCCCCATAGCCACTGCTCAGCTACTTTTCCAACCAACTCTCTGCTCTCACTTGCTCTCTCACATGCACACACCCCACTAAGTACATGAAATTATGTCTCATGTTCTTCAGTATCCTGGGCAGCAGCTGAAATTGCCCCCCTCCAAATTATATAGAAGTATCATATTTATTGAATATAACATATTTAAGAAGTTTAATAAGGCATACCTTATCATATGGTAAGAGACCTTTCAAAGGAAAACGAAGGGTTGTAGGATCCAGCTTCCATGAGTTACACATGGCACCTGAGTTATTTACCACAGGAAGGAGACTACAGCGACCTAAATGCAAAGAAACATAAATTCTAAACCAGTGACACTGGCCTATTCCCTAACCACTTTGATGTAAAAACTGGCCTTAGACATTTTTATGCTCTCCTTAAATTTCCACTGCTTAAAGCTTTTGACCATACGATTGCTTCAGGCTGATTTTATTTTTTTAACCAGTTTTCAACTAATAAAATACCTAAGGAGTAAAATCCCCATTTATTCAGATTAGGTACCTTAAAAATAAATATGTTTGCAAATATCAATCCAAAAGTACCTTTTTAAGTTACCAGAAGACTGTTCCCTTACCATTGCTTGAGCCAGGGATTTGATTTTGGTACACTGACGCTTTCCACAAAGAAAACGGCATTTTAAATCTAATTATATACTTTAGTCTTACAATTTCCCTTCATTCCCCCTGCGGGCAAGATTCTGTTCAGCAAACTAGTCAAATGCAAGGGTGTGCATTCCAATTGCACTCAGTGGAAATCTAGTCAATTCAGGCCAGCGTGATTCAGCTCAGCACAAATGAAGAGTGTTCCATAAGCTAAATTTACACTTGTTAGTCAGTGTAGATTAGACACCTGGGATTTATTTCACAGGCCCCAAGCACACCTGTATATCAGCATCTAAATTTAGGTGCCTCAATTTTGACTTTTGACAGTTCAAATTCCATGACTTCTATTATCCAAACTGGACATACTATTACCAGATAAAACAAAAAGCAAATAAATATTTTTTTTCCCTTCAACCATATCTATACAATTCATTTACACATATAACGCTTGGGGAAAATTGTGTGTGATCCCCATGAGTCATATAAATAAAAGTTATGCCATACTTTCAATACAAGAATAACTACAAGCTTCTGAAACAAAACGCTTTGAAACATTACAGATGAATTTACATTCTTAATCTCTGCACTGAACAAGCTCAGCTGCAGTAAAATCCAAGAAAGGGTAGTTGTTATTAAACTCCTTAATTCTCAAAGCAAACATAAGATATTTTTATCTTCTGCAGAAAATGAAGCAAGCATCACAATTAAACTAGCAAATTTTGATCAGCAGATTTCTAACAATAAATGAAGCTTAGCATTTCTTTCACAGAAAAGTAGAACCAGTACTCAAATGAGCAAGGAAATGTTGACACAGAAGCCTGCAACAACAGAGAGAGGGCTGAGCAGTTACAAAAGCTGCAATGGAAGTTGAAGTCAGAAAACACTCCATGACTAACACACCAGTGGATATGTATTAAATCAAAATCCCTGAGCACAGAAAACCTAAAATTTTCTTAACGTCTACCGTACTCGGAAAATATATGACTGTGTAACACGTGGTTAGCACTTAGTAGTTAAGACTTCCATTACCAGGTTGTAGCAAAAATTATTTTGATCTCATCAATACGAATTTTCCCCTTCAAAGCAAAAACTGAAGGGAACCAAGCCTGAGAACTGACAAGAGTAAAGACACTTCATGAAACAAAAGATCTGAATCGTATGACTTAGATGATGTATGCCACAAAAAGTTTTAAGAAACAAAATAGTTCAAAATAATTTATTTTAAAGTCATTCATTAAGTCATTCTCTTACCACAAATGGAATTTATCCTTGCTGTAGGTCTGAAGGTATCCACAAAATCCGATACTAAATTACCTAGTAACTGGGTGAGAAAAGGAGGAAAAAAACAAGGATTTAAGTTCCAGATAATGATAAGGAGTACTCAAAACTCAATACTTTATATATTTTACTAAAAATAAAGGAACCTACTAAAATAACTAGCTTCCTACACATTTCAACAAGTCAGAAAAATCATTCAGAACCTAAAATCACAAAAGAAAAAATGTGACTAGAAAGAAGGTGCAGGAAGCACTCTTCTCAACTTGCACTCAAGTAAGAGTTTATATAAGAATTGCTTCTCCTATGCAAACTATATTATTTCAATGCATAACACTTAGTAACAGATAATTTAAGACAAGCTATAATTTCTGTTCATAATACATCTGTTTATTTTACCAGAATGCAAAATTAAAAACTAGATCATTATTACCTTTTTTTTTTTTGAAACAATGACCATTTTCATGGCACCAAATATTTTTGTATCACTGAATTTAAACACAGAGAGCTGCTGCTGCAATCACATCAAGCCTGCAACTTAATTTATATGACTAAACAAAGATCTTACTGTTGAATATAAGATTTTAAATCTTCATGTAAACTCTGTTTTGAAAAAAATAAAAGTAATTTTGGTTTGTGTGCAACAAAACTCCAGATTACATTATTTGATATCATATCATTACCCAATGGGGAAGTTTTCCTTCGGGATATAGCTTTCTGATTTCTGTAACTGCAAAGTAGGCAGGTAACAAACATGCATTTCTTTCCAAAATGTAGGCTACCACCTAAAAATGAAAAAATATATCAGTGTAAAAGACTGTGGATAAGGTAAACGAAGGTGTAGTCTGCCTACTAATCTGAGACAGTTCATTAAAACAGATAAAAGAATTAAAATACTTTTTCTTAAGTTGTATTCTTGTAGTACTACTCTAGTCTAAAACTTGTATTTAATTGTACAAGCCTAAGTTAGACTGTCTAAACCTAAGTAAAACCATGCCTTTATGTCTGCCTACAAAGTACTGATAACAATTACTATTTTTATTCACTAAGAAAAGAAAGAAACTAATATCAGTATTAAATCCCATACATCTCACCTTTAGCATGTCAAACATTGGGCCTGACTCTCCTGCTAGGATTTAATTGCCTATTTATGATATTAACAAAAATTGCTTTGTTTCCTGCATAAAATGCATTTATCGTAAAGAATAAGGGCACAACGAGTCTTTCCTGTTGAAACGTATCAATACTCAGAGCCACCCCACCCATTACAAACTCACTAGTAACAACAGAATGAGGCCCATCTTCCTCTGTAGTGATACAGTATTCTGACAGTTACCTCTCTTGCTGCTAAAAGCTGCTGTACAACAGCTGAGCTCACGGTGTTTGGAATTGTTAAGATTTTTTCTAGGATCACTTTCAACAGGTCTCGTACACCCTGAAAGAAAGCACATAAAATTAACATCCCCAGATATTCTTTATTTCTGGCAGAAAGATTACACAATCAATATGGTCAGACAGTATTTTGACAGAATTAGCTCTTTGTTGCTGTCAGAAGAGAAACGGCTGCTGAGAATTTGAACACGAACGACCTAAAACTGCTTTGGAATGTCTCAATCTCAGGATACCCCAGATGAGAAAGTAACTGTGATCCAGAAACATCCAACCTACAATGCCTTGTGCAGGCTGACCACAGTGCTATGTTGCATTTTATTTTGCAGTTTATTTTGCCCTAACACAATCAACAATACTGATGAGGTGATTCTCTGCAAGACATGCATGGTTTCCTACTCCTTCTGCTGGAGCTGAACTCTGCCAAAGACTCAGCTTTCCAGACCCGTCTGCTATGTACCAAGAGGGGTTAAAGCAGATGACAAAATTTCAGCCTTAATGCTTGATAGTGTTACTTTCATATGTATACCACACCTGCAACTGCATTAGAGTTATTTAGCCTGTAACTGAGAAAGGATGAAATGGTACAGTAACAGAGAAAAGAGTAAGAAGAGTTATGTTGTAAATACAAAATTACCTTTTAAAGTAAAGCTTCACTACGAAAAAGCATTAAAAGTAGTCTCACTGAATTTTTTTTTCTTTTGTAAGCAAAGCAGACTTTGAAAGATTGGGTGTCTCTGACATAAAGTCATAAAAACAAAGCTACAGAATAACATATTTTAGCACAGAAAAAGGAATGGGTGGAAGATACCTTGTAGTCTACACCTCCAATAATCTTCCGGACCAATTTAAACGTTAATGCCCACAACTGAGTCCTTTCCCATTCAAGTGTATCGGAGTTTATCAGAGATTCACAAACCATCCTAGCAGAAGATAATGCAAGAGTGAATGAAATATTACAAGCACGTTTTCCAGAACTAATTTTACAATGTCATTGCAAAAATATCTCCAATATTATAATTTCCATGTATCTTATCAATTCATTCCAACATAACTTACCTGGGTGGTAAAAGTCCAGTTTCTACTGCCATTGCTAGGCAGTCATAAAGAAAAGAAATTCTTTTAGGACTATGTTGGCTATGAATGAATCTTACAATCCACTGGACACACTGTTCATGGGACTCCTGAAAAAGCAATAGAGGGGAGAAACAATGTATTTACAGGTAGTGAAACAAATGACAAAATTCATGTAGTATCCTCCTATGAGGAAATGAAACTAACACAAGAACAAGACTATGCATTGGTGGAAGTGATCCAGCTGTCCAACCTATAGCTTTTCCTGCAAGTCTTTTGATATTTTTTTGAAGAAGTTCACTTGTCCAACAGAAGTTGTTCATGTATCCAGTACAGGAAACATCTAGCTTAACCACTGATTTCTACAGTCAACTTTGGTTTTCACATATAAGTTAGCATACAATAAAGTAAGACAGAACTGCTCTATATTATTCATCCCTTTTCAAAGTCATAATCAAATTCAGTAAAAGCAAAGTTGACCAGGTCTCCAAGGATGGAACAGTGCCTGGAACCACCTAGGTTTTGGAAGGTAATTTTTCAACATACACATCTAGTTTCTTTTTTTTTTTAATTTTTGCCTACTTGTTCACTTCTACTAGAAATTCTGTAACAAATTACCTTTATCTGTTTATTTTGTTACTGTTATACTTCCATTTGTTTATCTTTATTTGCACTGCACACCAGCTTCTGCTGAAAAAACTATATAACATTACAAATCTCAAAACTAATTTTTGTCTTGCAAAATCTTCCTATATTCTTTACTACACAATATCTGAAAGCAGATTCTGAATGAATGGACACAGACCTTACAGCTTAAGTGTCTGTCTACTAGACAAGGTATCTTTATTTAAATGAAAGCATATAAAGTACACATAAGTAACAAATAAAACATTAACCTGGGACAGACTGCTCCAGAACTGTCTAAAAGCTCCCAAGCAGCTGATCAGTTTGGTTCTCTCATCTTCAGGAGTGTCCATAAACATTCTAATGCAAATAAGAACATCAGTTATTAGCAGTACCCAATGAAACAAGTAGAAAAATACATCTTTGCAGAAAATCTTGCTCAAGTAAACTAATATTACACTTACCCAGGAAAAGCTTCTTCAATCACTTCTGTTTTCTGTAAGAGAAAACCCCAGAGTGAGCTACTGTTAAAAGGTGTTTTTTTAAAAGGTTTTCTAGGAGTATCACACCACCAGGACCTTATCAGCTATTGTCACTCCAGTGTTTCCAACTGTGAAGTTCCTGCATCTACCAAGAGGCCCATTCCTTTGTGCTCTACAAAACAATGACTAAATGACCCAGTGACTTGGGTTCATATAGGGGAAGTCTTGTTTAACTAATTTAATACCCTTCTATCATAAGGTCACTTGTCTAGAGGACAAAGGGAAGACAGTGGGCATACTTCTTACGGATAATGCTTTTAGTACCATCCCTCACAGCATAATTCTGGACAAGCTGTTGAACTGTGGAGTGAGTGGGTTCACAGCATGCTGGGTGAAGAATTGGCTGGAGGGCAGAGCTCAAAGGATTGCAGTGAGTGGGTCTGCATCTGGCTGGTGACGGGTCACTAGCAGAGTTCCTCTGGGCTCAATTGTAGGGTCAGCCCTGTTCAATACATTTATCAGTTATATGGATGCAGGGGTTGAATGAACCGTGAGCAAATTTGCTGATGATACTAAACTGAGAGGTGTGTTGACTCTCTGAGGGATGAGAGGCCATACAGAAGGATGCGGAAGTTGGTGGCATGAAATTTGAAAGTGCCAGATCCTGCACCTGGGACAGGGTAATGCTGGGCACAAGTATAAATCAGCAAAGTATTGGCTGGAGATCAGCCCTGTGAAGGGGATCTGGGGGTGCTGTTTGACAGCTGGCTCACTGTGAGTCAGCAGGGAGCCCAGGCAGCCAGGAGGCAAACCCCAGTGTCTGATGCTTGCAAGCACTGTTTTTTACCAGTTGGCCAAAAGAGGTGATCATCCTGCTGTATTAATCCTTGGTGTGGCCTCACCTTGAGTAGTGTGCGCATTCGGGGGTGCACAATTTAAGAAGGATGTGGAGGTCCCTGAATGCACCCAAAGAAGGGAGCAAAGCTGGTGAAAGGGGTGGAAAGAATGTCCTGTGAGGAGTAGAGGACTTTGGGCTAACTGTGCATCATCTGGCAAGCACCATCGTGCGAGTGTATGTCCACTACTTGTTCACACCTTACGCTGGCAGAAGAGAAAGGTCTCCTCAAGACATTCATCTTCTCACAGCCTCCTTCAAAACGCCTCCTTACACTGCTTATTCTGCAGTGCACTCAGCGCACTGAATTAGGTGCTGGGCAAGCAACCTCCTTTATGCCCAGTCCTACTCTGCGTCAGCTTTCCTGTAACACTCAGCGGAGGGCAATTTCAGCCTTGAAAAATCCCCCCTCTCCTCGGAGGGGGCCACGGGGCCGCCGCTGGAACAGCGCCAAGCACGGCCGGGGAGGGCGGCGGGGATTCACCGCACCAACCGCGCCGGGGGAACCAGCGGCCCCTCTTCCCGCTGCTTCACATCTTCTTCGGGATGCCCCCACCCCGCTGGGGTGCCCGGCGGGCCGCAGGGGCCCAGACGAGTCCCGGGCACACCCCACAAGGCTGCGCCAGCGGCGGCGCCCCCGGGGACGGACTCACCACCACCTCCTCGAAGATGCTCTGCAGCTGCGTCTCCATGGGCACCATGGGGATGGCCATGGGGCCGGCCAGGCCCCGCCGGGCCCTTTGTCAGCCGCAGACCGAGACGCCCGCCACCCCGGCTCCAGCTCCCGCCCCCGCCGGAAGCTCCTCCCGCATCCTGCTCCCCGGGAAGCGGCTGCTCGGCACGGCCGTTCCGGGAGCCGCCGCTGCCCGCCCGGCAACGGGGAAAAGCGGGAGCGGAGGGCCAAGGGGGAAAGCAGCAGCCACTTGAATCACTTGGGAGTGATATGGGTTGGGCTTGGTTGGTTGGTTTTGGTTTGGTTTGGTTTTTTCTCTTGATGAAAATATTTTCTTAGGCTTATTTTGTTTTTTTTGAATAGTCCTTTCTTAGAATAATGTGGCGAAATACTGGTTCGGGTTCTTATGGCAAGGATCCCTTGCATTACTGTGGGACTATAGTTTGCTGAAATTACTATGGAGTCATTCATTCCTGTAGGAAGTCATAGGACAAGCTGAAAATGCATTTATCAAAAGACACCTAGGAATGTTTTATCACAGAATCGCAGAATTTGTCAGATTAAAAGGGACCACAGTAGATCATCCAGTCCAACCTCCCTGCTCAGGCAGGGTCATCGCAGAACATATTGCACAGGATTGTGTCCAGACGGCTTTTGAATATCCCCTGTGAGATATTGCCCAGAACCTCTCAGGGAAGTCTAGACAGACTAAGTCCAGTGCTTAGTCACTTGCATAGTAAAGAAGTTCTTCCTCATGTTCAAGTGTAACTTTCTTGCATCAGTTTCTGCCTCTTGACGTGTTGCTTGCACCACTGAGCAGAGCCTTGCTCCATCCTCTTGACACCCTCCCTTCAGATACTTATAAACACTGATGGGTTCCTCTCTCAGTCATCTCTTGAGGCTGAACAGGCCCAGCTCCGTCAGTCTTTCCTCATAAGAGAGATGCTCCAGCTCCCCAGTCATCTTTATTGCTCTCTGCTGGACCCACTCCAGGAACTTCACATCTGTCTTGTGCTGACGAGCCCTGGACTGGACACAGTAAAATACAATAGTATTACATTACAATCACAGGGTCATTAGTGTTGGAAAAGACCTCTAAGGTCATCAAGTCCAGCCATTAATCCAGCACTGCCAAGCCCACCACTACCCCATGTCTCCACGTGCTACATCTACACGTTTTTCTGAACATGGGACTTCCAGTGATGGTGATTCCACTACTTCCATAGGCAGTCTGTTCCAATACCTGAACACCCTCCCAGTGTAGAATTTTTTCCTAATATCAAACCTCCTCTGGTGCTACTTTAGGCCATTTCCTCTTGTCTTACACCTTGGGAGATGGGAGATGAGACTGACACTTACCTGTCTACAACCTCCTATAGGGTAGCTGTAGAGAGCATTATGTTTATGCAGTGGTTTTTATACTAAAAATAAATGTAAAAGGCCAAATCAAGACAGTTTTAAAATTTTGTGGGTCTCTGATGCTGACACTGTCTTTTCTGAGCCATCTAGGGCTGTTTGGCTACAAACATAAATTCAGCTAGTGCTGGTAATCAGATGCAAACTTGCGTCTTCAGCAGAAAAATAAATTTGATTGTCTCTCTGTTTGATCAGCTATCAAGCTGATAACTGGAGGCCTCAGAGCAGTGAGAAATTAACATTTCCAGGCTTGAAATTGAGTGGAAAATAGCCGCTTACCCATAGGGGGAAAGCTTGCATGGAATTGGGCAGATAATTATTTGTTTTAAATGTAAACAACTTTTGTGTAAATAGCCCTAGAAGACTACATAATATAAACAATGAGAAATGCTGTAAATAAATTTAAGAAGTACCATGGGAAATTGTGATATATGGAGTACCAGTGCTTGCATGGCTAGCAGGGATGTATTACAGCCAACAGTGTACAATATAAACGTGTTCTCATATAAACAGCTAGGAATGTACAGGTTTACATTCTTTGTCCTTACAGAATGCACAGTTGCAAAGCATCAAAGGACCTATGGAACTACTTTAGGATCTTATCACCTGATTTTGGTGCTTTTACTCACCCATCCAAAAGTGAGTGTTCTTTGGGCTTGACATCCCCTGCAGGCATTCCTGCTGGGACAGGGGGATCTGCCTGGAAGTTGCCTGCAATCTTGAGAGACCAGTTGGCCCAGTTGGCTCAGTCTCCAGCAGTATTTTAAACACTTTTGCAAACTGATGTGTACCAAAGTCAATCAAAATCATGTCTTCTGAATGCATCATTATACAAGCATCCAGACAGTTCCTCCTGCAGGGCCCACTGGATGTTCTTATCTTAGCACAAATTGTATTTCTTATCAGAGACAATTGCAAAGGGAAGAGTGTGCACGTGTGTGGGGAAGGGCACACTCAAGACCTGGCTATCTTATCTCAGTCACACTTGGGCAGAGAATCTAGTTATTGGGGTGTAGCTGAGGACCAGGGATGCCACAGCAGATCAGACCTAAGCAAAGGTCATCCTGTTTTGCCTAAGGGACTCAAGTGTCCATGAGGAGAAAGAGTAAGGCCCTTATGTGATGGGATTGCACCCGGGTGTCTGCCAAGGCATGAACCACTATCAGACTCCGTGTTAGGTAACACAGAGCCTCACAACTCCCCAAACAAGGAAGAAAAGCAACATTTGCATGAGGATGAAATGAACCTCTTCATCCAGACACAGAAAAAGAGACACTCTTTTCAAAATTACTGTAAATATCACATTACTCTGGCAAAAACACCTTCATCAAAGTGACCATTTGTTTAAGGATAAGAAACATTTAATAGAAAAATGGTTAAGCTTTGGAGTTCTTTTGCCTGAATGCCATTCATTTTAGAAGGTGGATGATAAATGAGTATAAAGGTGTCTTTGAATTCGTAGTATGTAAAGCTTATCTATTTCTTCATGGCCTTAGAGGACTTAGCTGTAGTAGTGAAAATTAATACGGGCTACAACACAATGCTCTTTAGAAATTACTCTCCCTGTTTTCCTGACATGCTTGCTGACCTGCATATGTCAGAGATGTCCTGCCTGTGTTCTTTGAAAATATCTTTCAGTTTTTGAATGTGCCAGATGAATAGAGGACTGCGATTTAACTATAGGGGTGTGGGTTTGTTTGTACCCTAGCCCTGGCTTTGTATAGTGTCAGTCTGTGTGCAGAATGGTCACTTACATTTATGATTTAGTAACTGAGAACAGAAAGGATAATTGATAATTATTTCCTTCTCCCCTGTTGTTTTCTTTACTCTGAAGTATTGATCATATTGATTACCTTTTTTTTTTTTTTGAATGTGAATTTTCTTTTGCCGGAATAAAAAGAAATATTTTTAAACACATGAGGCCCTTGATCTTTAAAGAGAAAACTTTTGGTTCTTGGTTAATGTTTATGAAGTTTTATAATCTTACTTTATTGGTGAGAAATGTAATAGAAATTCATCACGTGGGTAGTAAAGTATGTGAAATTAGAGCAATGATTGAGTAAAAGTAGCAAAATCAAGTATATGAGATCACATGCTGCTCATTTTAGCTATTACTGAGCAGTGCTTAAACAACCTCAAAACCTTCTCTGTGAATAGCCTGGGGGTGCACAAGAGGTTGGGAGGGGTTACAGATGGGCCTTCTGGCCCCAGCTGACCAAGGGGATACCTTACATCATATGAAACAGTGCTCAGCAATAGAACTTTGGAGGGAAAAAAAGAAGGAATAGGGAATGGTCAGTGATGGTGTTTGCCTTCCCGAGTAATCATTACACGTGGTGTAACACTGCCTTCCTAGAAGTGATTGAACGCCACCCCGCTGATAGGAAGTAATGATGAACTCCGGATTTTGCTTTGTTTGTTTGCTTTATTTATTAACTGTCTTTATCTCAACTCACTCTTTTTCTCACTTTTACCCTTCCTCTTCTTCCCCCCTTCCCACAGCAGAGAACTGTGTGAGTGGATTTGTGGGGATGAGCTGCCTGCTCAGATTATCCCACAAGTGTGCTTTTTGGCATCCAGTGTGGGGCCAGAGGTATTCAACATAATGGCAGATTTGATAGAAATATGCTATGCTGGATTTATAGCTGGTACAGCTGTTTAACTATCAATTGGTAGACTATTGCTCTCACCACGGGACTTTCTTGCTTTGCTGTATATTAGAGTGCAGAAATTGGACTTGGCTGTCATTTGCTGTAATGCTTATCATTTTACCTTCCTATGCCTAGGAACATTTTGATAAAAGGACTGGCTACGTGTCCAGACTGGTGGATGGGCTGGACATTGCCGCTGTTTCTGTTCTGCTGTGGTAGGTGTGCTGTAACTACAGTCTGAACTCTGGTTAAAGGGTCTGTGACCTGTTAATAACTCCATGCTGCAGCAGATATACCCCAAAGTGTCTGTGGCTGTGGATAGGTTCATAGTGCAGCAGGTAGATCCCTGAATCATAGAATAATTTCACTGGAAAAGACTGCTTAGTCCACCACTAAATCATGTCCCTAGGCACCACATCTACATGTCTTTTGAATACCTCCAGGGATGATGACTCGACCATGTCCCCGAGCAGCCTGTCGAAATGCTTGACAATCCTTTTGGGGAAGAATTTTCCTAATAACCAATCTAAACCTCCCCTGGTGCAATTTGAGGCTATTTCCTCTTGTCCTGTCACTTGTTACCTGTGAACATGCTCCAGCACCTCAATGTGTGTCTTGTAGCGAGGGACCCAGAAATGAACACAGGATTCAAGGTGCAGCCTCACCAGTGCTGAGGAAAAATCTCTGCCCTGGTCCTACTGGCCACACTACTGCTGATAGAAGCCAGGGTGCCCTTGGCCTTCTTGGACACCTGGGCACACTGCTCACTTATGTTTAACCGGCTGTCAACCAGCAGCCCCAGGTATTTTTCTATGAAGTATCTTTCCAACTAAGGGAAAGTCTGCAACCTGTGGATAAGTCTATACCAGTATAGCAAGGGGAGGAGTTAAATGCAATATTAAAACTTATATCCTGGTTCAAAGGGACCAGGCATGGATATTGTAATGGATATAACTTTAAACTGTTGTAACCCACTGTTTGAGTTGCATGTTATAGAAAGTACTATAGCAGAAACCACCTGAACAGAAGGCAAGCCTCACAAGAATCCCTGCAAGTGTGACCCAACATGAACAGGTTTTGGAAACAATGGCTCCACATAACACACTGCCTCTCCTGTCCTGAACAATCACCATAACAGATGGAACTCCAGTCATGGAAGAAGGGAACTCCGTGGGCATTTTACAGGGGTGGCTCATAGACTAAGGAATTGATATCTGTCTATAAATTAAAGGACATGGGTGGTGGTGGGGGTATGATTAATGGGGATGTACTGGATAATGTAGGACTTGAGCATTACACTAATTATATAGAATAAGGAGTAGAGATTGTACTAGTTTGGGATGCAATGCAGTTAATTTTCTTCATACCAGCTTGCACAGTATCATGTTTTGGATTTTTTTTTTTTTTGTAATTATAAATTTACTTATAAGCTACAGTTCATGTGCTGTTCAACTTTAGAATTAGATCAACATCTGAACAGTTACTCATGCATAGCCCTAGTACACTATAAAGGTACATTGTCACAACGAACAATCCTTCCATGAACCACCAAGTTGAAAATCAAATCGATTTTTAAATTGTAATTAAACAATTTTTTTTTTTATTGACTTTGATTTGGCTGTATACCATTCGTTTTTAATCAGTACCTCCACAGCTAATGAAAAAAGCCCATATAAGAAGTTGAAAGAAGCGTGAGACAAAGATGGATTGAAACTAAATGGGAGGAATCCCCGGATGCTAAATAAGGGAAGGGATCTGAAAACTTAGGCGTGACACAGAACCCGAAGCAAGAAACTCTCCCCTTTCATATTGGTTTCAGTATATTCAACACGTTCTTTCAAGATAACGAATTCTCTGGAATTTTAACCAAATAGCTGAGTACTTGAGTTTGCATTTTATCGCTTAGCAACGTATTACTCCTAATCTCCGTTTAAGAGTTTGCCCAGTGCCGTTCTTATCTTGAAGAGTTCCCTGAACACAGATAATGCTTTTCAGCCTTTGACCGTTCAGAGTCGTTTTCCTGCTTACTTTGGATTTTTGCAAAACTGACATTGATGCAAAAGCTAAGATCTCATAAAAAAAACTTATGAGCAAAGTACTAGGAACTCTTGAAGCAGGAGTAGCATCTCACTCGCAGCTAACCCAGCTGGGGAGGCTGAGGAACGCAGAAGACGCGCAGTCGAGGGACAGATCTCAGCAAAATGGAGCTTGAGCATGATATCACCACGGATCACACAGGATCTTTGGAGGAAGAGTCTTTAAAAGGAACAGAGTATGTGAAGAAAAAAAGCGTCCTGAAATACAAAGTAATCTGTGCGGTAAGTAGGTGCTGCTCTTCAGTTCTGCTAGTTTAACAATTCTCAAATCTGCAGGAAGAATAGAAGTTTATAAGTTTAATTCTATTAATATTATCATTCAGGGTAGCTTGGTAATCGGTGGTTAAAATTTTACTGCATGAGTGCGCTAGCTTCACTGGCAAGTTCTTCTGGTACCTATCAAGCAATTTATTTTTTTTTCCAGGAAGTTTTTGTTTTACATCGTTAACCTGACAGATTTATTGCACAGCAAAGACATTGCTTCAATATTTTTAGACACTCGCTTAAGACGGATGCGTTTGTGGCCAAAACAGCCGTAGTTCCTTTTTGCTTACTTTTATATCTTTAGATTTGTCGTTAACAAAATAGATCACGTAGGCAAGACGTTGGCAAAAGGTACTCAGGAAGCAAGGCATGGGAAAAGCCTAATTAACCATTTCGTTCAGTATTATCAGTCCCCACATCTAGAACATGGTGTCAACTTTCCCTCTTCCCCAGGGCTTTAGGGGTCATGCAGCTGCCTTATAAATAATAACGTCTTTTGGTATGTTCTTTAAACCTTTTGTTGTAGCTTCTGTTTGTGATCACACGCGAAACAAATATTAGATATGTGTGTATGTTTACACATAGGTCTTGCATTTGTAAATTGGAATTTAGAGAAAATTACAGATACTTATTTTAGAAAGACTCAAGACTTAATTTTGAACATATGCCAATGAAAAAAGAGAATCAAGCTACTACACTTTTCAGCTCTATGTCATCAGAACGATTTCACATAGTACGATTTCCTATTTAATGCTGTACTGTCCAAGGATTGCATAAAACATAAGGGAAATACTGTAAATTGTGAACATCCCCCCCCCCAAAAAAAAAGATACAATAGGACTTTTTTTCCTTATGTCTCCAGTAAAAAGTAATGAATCATGAGAAACAGTGTAGGAAAAATGTGTAACTGTGAAGGAAAGTAAATTATGCTTTGAAGAGCTACTTGGAAGAATAAAGTGAGAAATTTAAGTATCCTAAAACATATTCATGCACTAGTTTTCAAATATCTGCCTATACAAACTCCAAAATCTAAATATTGGAGGTGTAAACTGTTGATATTCTACACCGTTTATCTATGTTTTTGATAAACTATATGCACGAAGTACTTCCTTGGCAAGTTTTTGCTGAAAGCGTAGGCAGAGAACTGTATGCTCACTAAGGGTAATCACACTGCCTAATAAATCCTCCAGAGAACAGAACGTATGCATTAGGAACAACTTTTCTATCCATAAGTAGCTGTAATATTGAATTTAGACATAGAAGTTAGATGTGGAAAGCCTGAAGATTTGAATAGGTGCTACCAATGCTATTTCACCTTAAGAATTAATGTCCCAAAATCAAAGGTCTTTGTGTAAATGTTATAATAAATGCATCATCTTTTCTGTATACCAAATATGAGTTTTGGGGGTTAACTTCAGCTGTCTCATTACTTGCAACAGTTGAATTACTTGCTGCTGTAATAGCTGTACTTTCAATTTAGTATCATCTAGTTATTTCGTTAGCTATTGTTTATTTCAATTACAAATGTAATTTCACCAATTACACACGGGACTAGCCACATGTTAAAAGGCCTCTACTTGTAAGCAGTTCACAAGGTGAACTGAATTCTTGTGCTTCTCTTGTCTTCAGCCTCAGAGTGTCTCTGATTTTTTGATTAACAAGTTCAGAGAAGGGATAAGTTCATAAGAAGTCACATGTTCATAGAGATATTAATCATACGGTTAATTTCTAATTGACTTTAGAGTTTATCACAGTTATGAACTTTGGTTTTCCTGTGTCTATGAAACAGGTTCTGCTGTGTGCTTTGGTGACTGTATCCCTGGGACTAGGTTTAGGACTAGGACTGAACCGTGGTAACCAGGAGCAAGGTATGTATGTTTATGTTACTTTCAGCATAGTTACCAATGAAGCTGGATCTGGTAAAGACTTTTAGCAAAGGCTTTTTTATGGTGTAATGTAAATGATCTGTGGAAACTCACCACCTGTGAAGATAAAGTTCTTGCATTTTTCAAGTTAGACTGTATAAAAACTGAACACTCACTGTCTATACTTGAAAAACCTATTCTAAACCACCAAGTGCCTTGCTGATCTTTCCAGAACTGTGAAACCTAGTTCACAAGAGATTTGGAAGTTTTATTACATTGATACTTTTGGGAAATTTGAGATATGCATTATTACATATAATGTCCTTCAGTATTTTGTTGAAGAAATACCATTGGACCATCTTAAGGACTCATACTTTGAGTGTATTAGTTCAGGTCGTTTATGCTAAAACTGATAATGAATTTTCTCTGAAAACTTAAATTTCTGTTAAGCTGTGGTAAAAAGGGGATAATGGTTTGAATTGATGAGATCTTATTTTTTAGTTAGAAAAACAAAGTAGTGTTTTGATGAGCTAGATGAGAACAAACAAACACAGCACACAGTGGATTAAATAAAATGCTTCCTTTAGAATCAGAACAGCAGTAATCTCACATTGGAGGAATTCAAGGAAGCACAGTCTGTTTCTCATTCTTAACCAACACATATTGTAGTTGTTTACCTAGTAGTTTACTAAGTCTTAGCTCTTTCTGAAGTCTTTCAATGCTATGGGCCTAGCAAATAAGATGAAGTAGAACTGTAATTGTTTTTTGATGATGCGTGTGTTGTATTACAACTTTCTGTGTAAAAAGTGTAGATAATCACTGATTGAGTCTTCACTGACATTTACCTGAGGAACTTGCTCATAACTGAAGTAAGTAATGGCACCAAATCAGCATGTTACCATTTTGATGCCTCTGAATGCTGGTGTTACAGAGCAACCCTAAGTAGGGACTCACTAACTTTATTTGCTATTTTCATAACCAGACGTACTTGGGAAAGATGAATTAGCAACCCATGGTATTGCAGAGCAGACTGGGAGGTGCAGCCTCAGCCCTGAGCATCACGCACTTTTGTGCAGCTGCATTTGCTATGAGTGCAGTGGGAAAGAGTGTTGCAGTTAAGGAACAAAAAGAGTCACAGGCGAGGTGGGTGCTGGGGGTTTGTGGCCTTGGAGAATGGACCTAGAAAGGAATCAGGGCCTTCTGACATTCTCTATGTTTAAAAATTAGGACAGAGTTTGTGTATGGTGATATTAAAATTGATTCTGTTTATATATTCAAGGTAAATTTCCTTATTGCTCCTGTAATAGTGTTGACTATGTCAAATAAAAGTTAATGAAGTATTAAATTCTTGACTTTGAACAGTTCTGTAAATATTGTAAAGAATTAGAAACATGGGCTGAAAATTATGAGAGGTATGAACAGTTCCGTTATAGACAGAGGAAAAGTTCATATTTTTGTATTTAATTTTTTTCTGACTCAGACTCATGATTCTGTATCATTTAAAATCAGGTAGACCACCTGAACAACTCTGAGTTGTTCTAAAACCACTGGATAGAGAAAAAGATAAAATTAAATACTCTAAACTTAACCAGGAGAGCACAGCACACGCTTATGTACATTTGTGAAAAATTCTATCTCCTTTTTGACAGAACAGACTCCAATCATAACACGCTTAACTGTCAGTTACTTCTTACCATCCCTACTTTTGACAGGTCCATTTTTGACTACTACATATATTGTTTATTATTATTGTAATTATTTGCAAGGCTTTCTTGTGTTGAACAGTAGTTGTTGATTTAAGCACTTCAAATGCAAGGTACAAGACGAGAACTTTCTACATGTGAAACAAACTGTCTCGCTTGAAAGAAGTCTTTTTAGTTCTACATGGTTTCTACACAATGGATATGAAAGCCTAAATTTTGTAGGCAGTGCACCCTGCAAAATCACAAACCTTCTGGCGGTTATAGTAGAACTGTACCTGCAAACCCGAGTAGTTATTTATACCTATCCCTGTCTAACAGTGTGATTGAAGAAGAAAACTGGAAATGAAGGTGCTCACTGTGGTTCAAACAGTATTTCTTCAGTACAGAGAATGTGGACACGAGGATTGTCCATGTGGAGGCTATTGTGGACCTGTGGTTGATGTCTGGACATATCCCCCCAGCTGCCTCCCCCTGGCTGGGGTAGTGGGATGGGCCTTGGCTGCTGGTCCCTGCCCAGCTGCCCCTGGGGAGCCCTCATGGCTCTGGGTGATGAGCCCTGAGGGAGCCCCCCATCCCATGAAACTCTTTGGCAGGTATATTAGGGAATGTCCAAAGTGGGACTCAGTCTTCCTGTTTCATCTCAAACCCAGAAATCAGCAAGGGAGATGCGAGTCTCCCCCTGCTCATGCTGGGAGTGTGGAATACCCAGGCATTGCCTCCTGTGCCACTGTTCCTGGAGAGACTTATTGCAGAAACAGCCCTAGCACAGCATGGTCCCAACAGCTCTCAGGACCTTCAGCACCCAGAGGAATTTCTACAGTTTCCATTTTACCTCGTTGGCTTGTGTGCTAGTGACTGCATTGGAAAATGGCTTGGGAAATGGATTTGGGAAATTATTCAGCACGTTTCTCCTTGCAGCCCATGTCCATGAACCATTTAATCAACTTACCTGGTACAGGGTTATCCAAACATTCAGTTTTTCTGCCTTCTCCTTACAGTCAGCTGCAGACACAAGTGCCATGAGCCACACAGGAAAAACGTGCCTGGCTGCCAGTGTGACAGTGGCTGCAAGGAGCGTCAGGACTGCTGCTGGGACTATGAGGACACCTGTGTGGAGCCAAGTATGTTCCCCTACAAGGAGCGCTCACTGGTCTCCATTTTATTTTGAGTTTGTTTTTTCATGTAACTGTAATAGGAAAAGGGTAATTCTTATATTTATGCAGATATACAGAAGTTATGTCATATTCCCACAGGGGACAGAATCACAAAATAAGAGGATGGTTTATGTTGGAAAAGACCATTGGAGGTCATCTAGTCCAACCTCCCTGCTCAAGCTGGGTCTCCTAGAGCACACTGCTGAGAACTGGGTCCAGATAACTTTTGAATGTCTCTAGGAAAGGAGATTCCACAACCTCTTTGGGTGACCTGTTCCAGTGCTCTTGTCACCCTCACATAAAATTCTTCCTCATGTTCAGGTGGATGTGTCAGTGTCAAGATGCCTCTGCAGTCATATTAATAGAAGGCCATAACTTGGTGACCTGACAGGACACAAAATCTTCTTGTGTCTTTCTCAAATCATATCCCTGTATTTTTGTCCCCTATGGACAACTAAAGCATCTATTGTGCATATTTCCTGGCACATATAAAGTGGTAGATGAGCATGAGCAGAAACCACAGGTTATCTTTAAATAGGACCCTTGAAACAATCTGTGCTTTCGAAAATAAGTGTTTCCTGGTCAGCTGTGCTCTCCAGCAGACCTTGGTGAGGGCCTGGGACTGAAGGAGTCCACTTCCAGGTGACCAGCCTGGCTCTGCATCAAGACCAGGCTCCTCTCCAGTTACTGGCTCTGCTTTCCCAGTAGCTGCTCAGATATTTCTTCATCCTTATTGCTTTTTCTGTGGGCTTCAGTCCTTACTTCCCTTTTTTTACTCTCTGCTGGGAATCATGTGCAAGAGCAGGAAAAAGATCAGTTTCCTTCTCTTAATTCTCTGTAGGAGAAATATGAGGTGGTTGAGATCTTCCTGGAAAGATGGAAGGCATTGAGGAGGATGACTTTGGGGACACTTTGGTAAAATAAATTATTCTGTAACTCTGTGTTGCCATTCAATGGCCAAGGAAATGTTTAGTTTTCCTTTCAAAGAAGACTTGTAAAGCAACTCAAGCAGTATATGCAAATTATAATTTTTTGTTTCTTTACCTATCTGTGGGATTTCCACACCAAGGAGTTTACATAAGGTTCTGTAATTGTATCATTTAAAAATCATAATATTTTTGTTCCAATTTTCAGCTCGATCTTGGAGATGCACTAATTTCCGTTGTGGTGAGACAAGGATAGCTGGAAGCCACTGTTCTTGTTCTGATGATTGCTTGCAGAAAAAAGACTGCTGTGTAAATTACAAGAACGTTTGCAAAGGTAAATCAAAACTCTAAAAGTTTCAGATATAAATTATCGCATGAAATAGATAGATGGGAAAACAGGGAAAATATAAAGGTAGATGTATTTTTTTCTCAAGAATAGAGTCTGACAGTGACACTTTGCAAAATTAAGGTGTTTTGAGATAAAGCTTTTGGTATTTTTGACTATGAAAAAGAATTTCTGGAGAGCAATGTGAATGTGTGTCATTCATAAAAAACAGAGTGATTTGAATATTGCAGAAGTATACAAGTGTGGGGGCTTTGGGTTGTTTCCTTTTTTTTTCTTTTAATTTTATTCCAAGAATAGATGGAGACATTTTTCTGCTTCAAACTTCATGCAATCCAAAGTACATATCATAGTAATCATCCCTAATTTAAAATATCAAATCCTTTTTATTAGAAATCTATTTCTAGGTTGTATTTCTTATATATCCTGTATATCCTTATTTCTGAATAACTTTATTCATGGCTAATTGTTTCATTCAGGCACTAGCTGAACACATAAAGATAGCACTGGTATATTTCAATTACAGGAATGATACCTGAGGAGTATACTGATGACATGGTATCTGTTATCAGAATTCCGTTATGTTGTGAAGTGGCAGAGATTTAAGGCAACCCAGCCAAATGATATTTGTTATCTAAACACAAATTAAAGCTAAATGCAGTCAGGCGCGTGACTAGGTGTTAAATTGATCGAGCTGACGTACTTAATTTACTGTACATCCCTGGCATTGGCTGCTTACTGGGAGAGAAGCCTTCTATGCTGAACTGAGAACTTCAACCTCCGCTGCTTCTTCTCTTTTCTTTATAATTTTTCCTTTTAAGATGCTTTCCTTTTTTCTTCTCTTATTGACCTCCTTTGTTTCTTCCAAAGAGATGGGCAAAGTTCAGAAGTAAGTATAGCTGTGAAGAACATGGAAAATATTCAAAGGAGAACAGAAAGAATTACTTGAAATTTGAAAACCATGGTCAACAAGGAGAGATTGAAGAAATTTGGGCCCTTTACAGTGTGCTGGTTTTGGCCAACTTGGGGCTTAGTTTTTAGCTGGGGTTAAACCACAACATACAGAAATTAAAAAAATACTAAAAGGACCCCTGGCAATCATCTCTAAGTGTGTAAGTGGTACCTGCAAACGAAAAATGCAGTAATCCAGGTTGGACAGGATACAGTTTAAATATTTTTCATTTTAAACCAGAAAAAAACTGAGCTAAGCTTTCATAGTGATTTCTTCTCCATTTTGTTTGTTTACTTCGCTCTGTAGTATATGTGGTTTGTTTTTAACTTATGATGATAAGCATTAGCCCTTCCAGGATTTGAGAGCTTAATAGGTTGATTTCCAAAAGGTGTCTTTAACCCTACATTTCTGTATCAAAGCAGAAAAAATTCTGGGAAGAGCTCTAAAAAGACCATTCAGGAAACTTCTTTGGTTTTTCTTGTGTGTTTTTGTTTTTCAATCCTAACTCAGTATTTTCTTTTTCTTTTAGGTGAAACATCTTGGGCAGAAGAACCATGTGTGTCCCTTGAAACTCCTCAGTGTCCAGCTGGGTAGGATAAAATAATTTTATCTTCTGAGCAAATAAAATCCTTGTGATGGTCAGAAATACTGCAGTGTTCTGAAGCAGATTTTCATATTTACTGAGAGTAAGGTTCCTGCTCTGAGGTATATTCTATAGAAGTGTTTTGTGGCTAGGAATGTTTTTTCTTTCTTAAACCTTTGTCATTTTGTTGTACATTCATTGATCATTTACAGTTTAGAGCAGAGTACAGGAGTTCAAATCCAGATTGAAAGTCAGTCTGCAAAGACCTGGAAAAGTTGTTGGACTTATCTCAAGGTTCATTTATCACAAATTGTTCATAGTCCATTTTATGTTACCATATTGTATCTGTAGCAATTCAGATAAATCACCTTATGCCATCAGTAACAAGTGTTAGAATCTGTGATTGCAATTCTTTAAGCACCAGTGTTGTTTTGTGTTTTTTTCCTTCAATTATTTGTGGGAAGAAAGGTGTGCGAGAAAGAAAACTGCAAAAGTAGCTCTATATCTACAAATGCTAAACCAATTTTGCTATTTTTGCTGTGTTGCAGAATCACAGGTAGAGAACAGGCAGAAAGATAATTTTAAAGTTGTCCTCAAAGAAAAATGACTAAATTTCTGGTTCAGTTATGGTATTTATTTTTAATAATATGGTATTTATATTTAACATATAATGATGTTATCCATTATTGAATTTTACTGCCAATTTAGTTTAATTATGGCAGTAAGACCATCAGTATTGTGGCTTCTTCATGGGATGCACATGCATGCACATCCAACACAGGTATAAAAATATACTTTTTAGGTTAATGTATAACTTGCTAAGTTAGCACAATTTCATAGGCTACAGCTTGGAAACTAGGAGAGGAGGATTTCTTTACAGCAATACAATATAAAGTTCAATTTAATTTCAGATTCAAAAGAGGAAACTCTTTTATATGTAACTTTTTTTAAATAGTTATGACTCAAAGTATTACTTAAAAACTTGGTTTGCATTCAGTTATCGTTAACTTCATTTTATCAATCATTTTCTCTTCTAATATTTTCCAGACTTATTTAATGAACTATTCCTATAAATTATAAATGCGGATTTTAAATTTTTTTTAAAGATACTATGTTTAGTGAAGTCTACTTCAAACTACATTTTTACCAAACTACATGTTTACTACGTTTATAATTTTTATGTTTCATTATATGATTCTAAGGAGATTACAGAATATATAATGATAGTTAACATGAAGACTGAGTTTGCAGAACTAGATGACTTATCTTACTGATTTTGTCACTTGGTATTAAGAAAAGAGGTGTTAGAGCACCAGCACTTCATAACCACTTTTTTCCACTTTTTAAACCATTTTTCTTTAGTAGTCCTTTTACACTGATTAAAAGAAAGCATCTTTAATGACTTTTAAGTTTATTTCACTAGTTTTATTTATTTATTTATTTATTTCCTAGTTTGAATTTTTATAACAAGAATTTAAATACTGTTTTAGAGATCAGCTGCAGTTTGTGTCTTTTATTGTACTTACAGTGTCAGTTCAGATCTGAGTGTGTTATCCTTGTTTCTTTACATAAAATCTTACCCTAAGCCCATTAGCAGCTGCTGCTTTTCTTTTGTAACTTTAAGTTTAGTTTGTCAGGCACCTGGAGGCAAAAAAGTGTTCTCCAGCTCCATGAGAGCTGGGAAACTTGAAAGATATAATCCACAAAGAGCACAGGCTGCTTAGTGATGTCTCAATAAAGGAAATGTGGTAAGGTAAGGGGTTAGCCAAACCTCACACGGCAAATAGATTACATTTCTCAGCACTGAGGCTAATTGACCATAATTGCTTCCTGGGAGACTGCTGTACTTTTGTAGTCCTCATGCAACTTCCCTGAAAGATTTTTTAAAATTCATGAAGAGTCAAGAGACAGAATTTAACCCATTTCTACATCTGCATCTACAGATGCACTTTGGCTGTTCTTTAATCTGAGTTCATATTTGGATGCTAGTCTGCAGCATTTCTATCTATTTGTACTTGTAATTAAATATCTTTAATTAAAACATTAACAAAACCCAGCTTTTTTTCTAGGCTTTCTATATTTACTGATAAGCTTGTATTTTATTCATCCAGTGTTTTCTTACCAGGTGAATTGTGTATTTGTTCTCAATATTGAATTATACGCTTATCTCAGATTGTGATGTTAATTCTGCAAAGTACATGGATATTCTGGATCCTGCTTTTAAAAGCAGAATTTATATTGTTAAAGATCTTAAAAGGTCATCAACTCTCCAAACTTCTTTATTGTGATCAACTCCTTTTTTCTTGCAGTTTTGATCTGCCACCACTTATCCTTTTTTCAATGGATGGGTTTAGAGCAGAATACTTGGAAACTTGGAGTTCTTTACTGCCAAATATTGAAAAACTCAGTAAGTTACCAAAAGTGCTTTGAGTACATTCTTTAAAGTCTGCACGCAGCCTCTCCAGTCCCTTTTGCTACTGTCAAGCATATGTGTTGCTCAGCAATAAAAAATTCACAAATCAGGTCTCCCTCATCAGTTGTATATTTTCATTATTATATTTTCTATATTAATTCTTATATTTGACTGCAGAGTAAATATTACTTGTTTTAATAAGGCCTTTAGTACTAATCAGCAGCTTTTTATTAAATAAGCAGTTTAACACTGAGAAAAAATTACAGGCATGGATTTCCTGCATTCTCTGTGCTGCATTGAAAACCAGCTGAATAGCTGATAAGGAGATACACATTAAAGTTTAATACTAAGAGAAAATGCATTGGATTATTGGGAAATTTTCCTCAAAGATTCATTTTTTCAAGTCAGATATTTTAAGATGTTAAGGAGAAGCTCCATATTTAAAAGTATGACAGTGAATATTATTTTATTAGACTTAAATGCAATATATTTTAAGCACTGGTATAATTTAATACCTTGATATTATTGCAGTAAGGCTCAAGTAACCATTTTCCAGTATTTCTGAATATTGGGAGGAAGAGTAAGTTGAAGATCTTCAGCTTGTTCTCTAAAGGGCTCTAAAAAGTGAGAGCCATTAGTGTACACTTGGTTAAAATTTCCTGACTATATAGAGCTCAGCTCTCAAGACACTTTGTACCTGGACAAAATGTCTGCATATTTATTTACTTCTTCTCAGCAGTAATATTCTAAATTGACAGTACTTGTACCTCTTCTGAACATGTCATACTATGTTTCTAATGTGCTCCTTTGAAAACTTCACCTGGATGTTACAAAGTACTAACATTTACTAAATAGTTAACAATCTTGTTTGTGGATAATGACAGTATCCAGAAGCCTGAGCTTAAAGCAATGTGCAAACCTGACTTCTTGTGCAAATGGTTTATTCTTTGATGTCATTCTGACTTGAAGGAACTTGAATCATTGAAGCAGTGCTCAGTTCCAGTCTTTTGAAACAGGTATAAAGGAAATGACAAAGTGACAAAAGGCATGAATAGCAAGCTATGAGTACATTTCCAAGAAATCCTTTCAAAAAAGAACAGATATTATTCAGCATTACTCTTATTTATGGTCAATTACTTATGGACATTCACGCTTTTATTTCTCATAAATCTACAGGAAACGGAAATTCCTTTCTTTGCAAAAGAAAAAAATGTAATGTAGATTTGCAGCATAAAATATTTTCTCTCTGTTAACTCCATTAACCTAGAATTTTCCATAGAGCTATCAAGCTAGTTGTTACAAAATATGTCAACTATAAATATATCTCCTTTACTGTTCCAGAAAATCCATAAAAAACAGAGATGGCCACAGGACAAATTGTTGCCTTAGCCTATGTTTAGTATTCTTCAGAGTGCCATGGCCTTCAGCAGCTGTTTCAGAAGAACACAAATCTGCCAATTTTCATGCAAATGTCTTGGACATGAAAGGATATCTGAAAAGGCACTCAGCTCCAGTGCTAAGCAACTGAGTCCTTCCCTACCAGTCACCAAACACCTCTGCAGAATATCTTGCTTGGTCTAATGTCAGACCTTAGTCTCATTTGCATAAAGATGTATGTCTAGGACATTCTGGATCTCAAAAGTATCTGAGAAACGTATTTGGATTGGCAGACAGGATGTAGGAGCAGCATCTAAGGCCAGACAGGATCATAAAAGACTTCTCAAACAACCCTAGGCGCCTAGGTTTTAGGCAGCTCCATTGAGCATCCAGGTCCATTGACTACAATGGGACAGTAGGCTTAGCTCACAAGGAGACACTGGGAATGCAGGCATCTTAATTTGGAGTCACATTTCTCCATCTAATACTACAGTAGCTGCCTGTGGTGATTTTTTGTTTTGTTTGTCTGTTTAAGACTGTTAGTTTTCAACTAAACAAATTATAAGAAAATTTATATTACTACCATGATCTGTTGCAGAAACGTGTGGCACACATTCAAAATACATGAGAGCTGTTTACCCCACAAAAACCTTTCCAAACCACTACACTATTGTCACAGTAAGTAAGAATTTGCTGGCTTTCCCTTTCGTTATCTGAATGACAAAGAAAGGGTTTTGTGGTGCCAGTCTTTCCGTGGGACGTGGGAACTTGAGCTATAGGTATAGAAGAGAGCTGGGGATGCTGAGACAGGCGTGATCTATGTGGCTATAAATGTATGCTATCTGACCTTGGCCTGTGAGCCCATTAGTCTTGATCTTTGTCGGTCAAAGTGGATACGGGTGAATATGGGTGCAGACGCAGCCTGTGGATGACAGTATGTGTTGGGAGGGGTTTGGGAGTTGAGATACAGCCACGTGACATAAAGGGTACTTAATCTATAGCACATCAGGTTTTAATGGGGCTGGGAAGAAAATATGGAAATTCAAGGAAACTTGACAGGTGCAGTAAATTCATTGGCAGGAAGTTGATGCTCTGTGTGAATTAAGAAAGTTCGTTCTGTTTCTGTGATAATACAGTCCTAAAAAAATTGCAGTGCTGTAGCATCGCTTTTGAACATAGTTTAGGCTCCATTTGATTTCAAGACTAAGCATTTTATTTTGTTTATTTTCATTTTGCAGGGGTTGTATCCAGAATCTCATGGTATCATTGATAACAACATGTATGATGTAGACTTGAATGAGCATTTCTCACTTTCAGGGATGGAAAAATTCAATCCTTCGTGGTGGAAAGGGCAACCAGTAGGTTTCTTTCTCATATAGCATATTCGTAAGTCCAGAGTGGCTCATGTGTTATACAAAAAAACAACACAAAAAGGGAATAAAATGCAAAACTGTGCAATATATTTGTAGAAAGTACTAAATAACCTGTAGGCTGCCTACAAAATAGTTTGCTTGTTATGAAAGTAAAAGAACTCTTAAAAGGTTAATTCTGAGATTTAAAATTTTCATTTAATGTGGTATTAGTAAAAAAAGACTTAAATATTTTGGCTAGTATTGGAATGGATTTCTTGCCACAAGGAACCAGAGTAAATTTCTGGGATCATTTGATTTTGGGATATTTTTTTGTTTGTCTTTTGGCAACTAGCTACAAAATGAAATCTTAAAATCTAATTCCAAATTATATCAATTTACAAATACACTTAAAATGTTCAGGCCTATAAAAGCATGAAGAGAGTAGCAAAAAGCCTAATTTCCAGAAAAATTAACAATTACCTATGACGTATGGCACGTACATAATATACATATGTATACGTATATATATATACACATATATATACACATATATATGTTTATATAACACTCCCCAATTGTACTTATGGCTATGGTTAGTATTATGAGTTTAGTAGAAATATCAAGCTGTAATAACAGTACTAAAAATAAAAAAAATTACATAAGCAGTATATAGTACATATACTTAATATACATTGATGTTTGTATGTGTGTATGTGTGTGTGTGTATGTCTGTATAGTCATGTTTATAGTATACTCAAATACACAGGTTTTGGTGCTATTGATTCTTGAAGGATTCCATCAGGTTTGTAACAGAAATAGAGCCACACTTTTTAGGATTAATAGAAATATGCCCTCTTATAATAAAATGATATAACTAGAATCCATATCTAGAATAAAAATTAGATTAGATTAGATTAGAATAGAATAGAATAGAATAGAATAGAATAGAATAGAATAGAATAGAATAGAATAGAATAGAATAGAATAGAATAGAATAGAATAGTTGGGAAAGACTTACAATAATCTTCTAGTCCAGCTGCCTGACCAGTTCAGGGCTGAGCAAAAGTTAAAGCACATTGTTAAGGACGTTGCCCAAATGTCTCTTAAACACTGACAGGCATAGGGCAGCAACTACCACTTAAGGCAGTCTGTTACAGTGTTTGACCACCATATCTGAAAAGAAATGTTTCCTGCTGTCAAGTCTGAATATCCCTGATGCAACTTGGAACCACTTTTCCATCTTCATGATCCATTCCACCGGTGTCTTCCACAGGAAGAAAGATCGCTGCCTATTGCCAATAGTGGAAGTACCTGTATGATTTTTTTCTTTGCTGACAATATCCAAGGACTGACAACGCTGTCACTTCCATGCTACTAATTTTTCTTCAGAATGTACACTTAAAAAACAAACTTCAGATCAGATATGGTCATTAGGCAACTGTGGGACGTGCAAAAGAAAAAAGAAAAATGCATACTTGCAGCACATATTTCTGATCCAATTATGTATTTCTACTTTCGTGATCTGAGGTTCTCCAGTGATGTAAATTACATAAAATAATTTGTTTGGATCTTTACCCATAGATCTGGCTGACAGCAATGTACCAAAATTTGAAAGCAGGCACCTTCTTTTGGCCAGGCTCTGATGTTCAAATTAATGGAACATACCCAAACTTGTACACCATATTCAACAGGTAAGATTTTATAGAACCTGTACTAAATTCCTGCAAATTACTCCAAAAATCTAAATTGCTATTTCATGGTTGAAGGAAGGAAGATACGTACAAGATATTTAAACAAGTCTGAGAGATAAAGGCCATATTGCATCATCCAGGTTCTGCCATGGAACTACCAAAAATAATTGAAATTTTCAGAACAATTCAGGGGATTCACAATGAGGAAGTCAAAGGGTACCATATATTCTGCTCTTCTAAATGGTTTTGAAAGTTTCAGCCAACTGCAAAACACTAGGAAAGCATCCTGGAACCGATTAATAGCCACTGCTAAGCTGCACCAATGACTGCCATATTTCCATGCATAAAATCTACATATATTATGCAGCTCTTTAAAATACTTGCACTTGAGAATAAGATTTCAGATAATCTACTTTAACAAAACAAACACAAACTTGGAAGCCATGACAAGAGGCTATGGGAGACAGAAAGTAATTGAAGAGAGGATGCTGGATAGGAAAGTTAATGAAGGAAGACAAGCTCTAGATCAACTCCTTCTGGTCTTGCTGGCATGTTTAATAATGTACACGCTGCTACTGAATCATAGTTCTCTATGGTTTTTTTAGCTAACTCATAGGTTCCACATGTGAAGTAACAATTGCCTTCATAGTTTTTTTGTGAGTTTTTTTGTTGGTTTCTGTTCGGTGATGGTGGTGGTTGTTGTTTGGAGGGTTTTGTTTGGTTTTTGTTTAGTTTTGGGGTTTCTGTTAGTTTTTTTGGTTATGGAAGGCATTGATATTAGTAAATTATTTCTAAATTTTCATGATGATTTCAGGAAATTTCCTATGATTCTTCCCATTTACAAGGATAATCTAAAGCAAGCATATAACTGAAAGTGTCTATAGATAACAGGCTTTGCAGTGATAGGTAGGATTGGTACTCAGAAAACACCTGAGTACTGTAAGTAACATAAAGCTTGTGCATGACTTTGAGGGAAAGCAGAGCATTAATGGGTGACTTGTTTCACAGGAGAGAAAGCATGATCTCACGAAGATTTTGATGGGGATATTACTTACTTCTAAAATATGAAAGCCCAAGGTTTATACATGCTGGAAAGAATAAAAATTATTTTGATTTGTACTTTAGGTTTATTTCCTGAATTTAAAATATCTTTTTTTTTTGCTTGAATATATTTACAAATATATGAGTAGTCCCATCAACATCACATGTTTGTGTTTGCAAAATCAAGATGTGTCTAATTTACCTTTAGAAGTGAATGACAATTTACCATTAGAAGTGAGTGACAGTCAAGCAAAAATGAGAATAATAAAACTAATGGCTAGTACTTTGTTAAAATGCGTTATTTTTGAGTTCCAAATCTGTGACTTTAATATATGACTAAAGTATGGACACTTTCTCTTTATTTTGGAATTAGAAGCACTTGTCAGAAAGTCTTGTTAACATAATTTCTTTTTTTTCCAGTTCAGTTATATATGAACGGAGAATTTCAGGAATATTGAAATGGCTTGATAATACCAAATCTGAGAGGTAATACTTAGTAATGTCTAAGACACTATACCTTAGAAAGGTCTTAATGCTTAACAATTCAAATTTCTGTAGGTGTTTGTGGTAGGTGTTTCTGTAGGTGTATGGAAAAAAGCTTTCATATGAAAGATATTGCACAACAAAGGTTAAATATTTGAAAGTAATTGCAGGATGTAATTCAAGATGGAAATTAGATATCTGTACTGATTGTGGTGTTAATTTTGTGACATGTAAGCAAGTGAAATCTTTTATATGATAATGTTTACAAAATCCTAATATGCAGTTTCCTCAGTCAGGAAGAGATCCTTTAGATGGTAGTTCCATTTACATCTCAAGAAGGAACAGCTTGTTCTGGTGGCTGATGTCTTGAATTTTTTAAGTGATTTCTGGATTCCACTGAAGACATTAGATACTGTTTTGGAAATGGTAATAGCATGTGTTGTTTAATTACAAAACTCAAAGGAAGTTGAATGATTATGTTTGCTGTATGGGCTTTTAAAGTTTCATTTAATATTTATTTTTCAAGTTGAAGTGTTCTTTTCAAATGTTGCCTCCAAATCCTCTTAATATGCTATTCTTATTTATTTCTAACTTGAGGCCTGATTTCTACACTTTGTACATTGAAGAACCAGATTCTTCTGGACATTCATTTGGACCAGTTAGTGGTGGTGTAAGTAGTTTATACTTTTCTTAGACTAAGTCAAGCTAAAAATGGTGTTGTAGTATGAGTTTAAAGAATTTATATACCTGGATAGTTGATCAAAAATTGCCATGACTATTTTATGAATTTTTACTAAGAACTTTAACTTGTGGTTGAGCCCATTGTTATGATTCCAACACTGTGTGTGAATCAAAAGAGCTGTTTCCAAACAGACTGGCAAAAAATAATTTAGGAAACACTATTAGAAATAATATTAATGGTTAAGTTTAGGGTGACCTTTTTATTGCCAAGTGATACTTGAAAACATGTGGGTGGCCCAACAAATCCTTAGAATTATCTTTTATTTATTCCTAACACTGTTCTTCAAGGTTTCTTAATTTGCTACACAAAAATATTATATTTTTAGTTGCATGCAGGCAAAAAGTTCAGCCTTTAAAGATCTTGGGACTTACGATATCAGCTCCTTCCTGGAATGGCCTTGTTTAATATATCTGAATATGGTCTTCAGCAAAAGGCCTTGTTGTAGTGGACAAGGACAGAAAACCCAATCTTTGTAGGATAGTTTTAGGCTCCCTGAATGGAAAGGGAACTCTACATAAAGGGCTTATTCCATGTGTAATTGTACATGTGCACATTGTCCAGGCACACGGCATTCAGTGCAGCAGTCAGGGGAACAAGTAGGGTGCAAGTGCTCAGACAGGGGAGCTCTCAGACTCAGCTGAGCATCACTCTTGCTGTAGGACTTACAGAAGAAATCTAAGTCAGCTGCATCAAGCAGGGAGAGGCACCCTCTGTGAATGACTGCAGCGTGGGCTGTGCTGGATTTCTCTCCTTTTAGTTCAGTGGCGGTCTGTGTTTTTTTGTAGGAAGTTAAAAGGGACTGTATACATGAGACAAAGGCACCATGCCTTCTTGGATGTTATACTGGTCTTACAGATAATACACGTGTGTTAATATCTTTGAAACACCACTTATTGTTAGTATGATGACATGTTCATACTAGAACAAAAATAGTATTTAATGTTATAAATATGATATTTTTATACAAATTTAGGAATGAGGAACAAATTTGATCTAAATGTGTTCTTTTATTCCTTTCAATAAACATATTTTAACACTTAGTTTTTCTGGGGTAGTAGAAAAATTTTTTTTGAGTCTTTTTAAGTTGAATATTCTGTGGTTAAGTAGTGGAATCCTGCACATCTGTACTCTAGTGGTGATGGAAAAAGAAAAGAGGAAGCAATATCAAGAACTAGAAAACTCAGAAAAAACAGAAAAGCTTACTTTTTCAGACTTTGATGATTACCTTTAAGTGAGAATTTGAATTCAGAAAGAAAAATTCTAATGTAACTGGTTTATCTCACAGGTAATCAAAGCCTTACAGATAGCAGATCAAGCACTGGGAATGCTCATGGATGGACTTAAACAAAGAAACCTCCACAACTGTGTAAACCTCATTGTTTTAGCTGATCATGGTAATGTATATACTTCTTTATTCAATCTGAGTTTTACAGAGTAACTGTTTTTTTCTTCTGTGTAATGTGTGTGCTTACTAGTTTTAATCTATTTTATAATTAACTTTATCTTCCTTGCCATATATTGAATATAAAAAATAACTGTTTCTATATTCTCCTTTAGGGATGGAAAAGACCTACTGCAAGCAGTTAGAATATATGACTAATTACTTCAAACAGGTTGATTTCTACATGTATGCTGGACCTGCAGCTCGCATTCGAGCACAAAATGTTCCAAACGACTATTTTACCTGTAAGTGTGGATAAATCCTGGGATTGCATAATCAATGTAGCAGGAAATAAACATATAAATAAGGAAAATGGATAATCAGTAATAAACAGCAGAGTGAACTTAATCTGGCTCAAACATCCATGGAAGTAGTTTGGGTATTTTTTGCAAGAATGACTCCTTTAGATGAAATTGAAGGTTAGAAAAGCTCGTTTCAGACTCTATTTTGTATTTTCTTGGCATGGAAAGATAAAGTAAAGGTAGTTTTGTTGTTTTGAGTCAGAATTCGGGTCTTTTGTAAGTGCACCGCTCTTCACAGATTTCTTGTGCAACACTGGCAGAGTCAGTCTTTTTGAAGCAGTGATTATTTCTAACTGGGTGTGCTAAGTTACAGAATCTGAACCTTAGCGCAGTGTGATCTAAGTCCTGGTTTAGCCCTTTAGCTAATATCACAAAAGAACAGAAAATTGAAACCGTACAAGCTGACTCTAACTTGAAATAGATACCATGCTACCAGACCGGAAAAAAAAACAACCCAACCCTTTCTGTGTCAGGGAACAGAATGCAGGTAAAATCATGGAAATGCACTATGTATAGACTTCATGGAATTTTTAAAGAATTCTTAGAGGTATATTTCTTGCAGATCTCAAAAAAGAGCTGCAATTTTTGTTTGTCCTTTCTAACTGTATTTATATGTGTAGGCACAATATTTATACAACATAAAGCAGCCTTTCCTTGGTTTAAGTAGAAAACAGTCTAAGTCAGACAGGAGCAGAGTAATGAGGGGAGGAGAAAATGTTTTAGATGTGTCTCAATCTCAACGTAATTGTTAACTTATTTCCTTTAACAGTCTTACTTTTCTGTAGGAATTTTCCTTCTGTAAAATGCTCAGATTTGCTTTTAGAAAACTAATGTCAAAAGCTAATGCCAAATTAGTTTTAGAAAACTAATGTCAAAAAGTCACTCTCTGAAAATGTGGAAGGTGAAAATACTAAGACCGATGGAAATTTTTTTCTGTGACTGTTGCTGTAAGTGGACTACAAGATGAGTACTCCGGGTACAGCTCAATGTAAAAAAGGTTATACTTCAGACAGAGGCTAGATGATATAAAAAACTTTGGGTCTGACGATCTGTCAGCTTTAGGTGTTGGCAGTCATCATCATGGCAGTTTTCTACAGTCTGTCTTGACGTACCCAAAGCGCTTGGTACTTCCACAAGCACGCTTACAGGCAATTACCCTTGGAAGTGTAACATTCTTACCTCACTGACAGTAAGCCTTGGAAACATAACATTTCTACCTGTTATGTCTTCACAAGCTAGTAAAGAAAATCACTTTTAGAGACAGAAAGCATGTTGAAATTTTTCTCTTGAGGCTTTATCCCTTCAACTGTTTTGAATGTATGTTAATTCATCTTTTCTTTTTAACAGTTGACTCCGAAGGAATTGTTAAAAACCTCACAGTGAGTAAATATTTTCATAACATTTCCTCATAGCTACTCTTAACAGGACTCTGATCAAAAAGGACAATTTGAAAAAAAATGAGACTACAGGGCCAGTTTAAATGGTATACTGACACCAGTGTACTGTCGGAGGCAGTTCTGGAAGTCGTTCAAAGATGATGCACAAAGGTTTGCCATGGGGGACCTCTGTTCAGAGCAAAAGAGTTTTCTGTACTTCACTTTGAAAGAGAAGTGGCAGACTTTACATGGAGAAAGTAGTGTATGTATTCATTATAAAACACAATACAGCACAGAGATGCTTTGCATAACAGTCATCTCTTAGCTCTGTACCACAGTTGCTGCACCCAGGCTAGGTTTAAGTAACTTTTCCACACAACAGATAATGACATTGTAGAGCACATTGCCACAGAGTGTTGTAGAGGCTGGAAAAATAAATAGGAAAGGGGGATTTTAGACACATTAATACAGGACAGCCCTGTAAGGGCTCATAAACACAAGGAACCTCTCATTCCGAGTTGGGCATCTCTGATAAATCACCACTAGAGGTCTTCCTTTAACCTGTTGAACAGCTCAGTTATGCAATATTACACTTAGTTTTTGCTTGCCTTTGTAGTCCAAAGGGCAGTGAAACTTCCTGTTTAATTTTTTCTTGATTCTGAATGCCTAAGAGCATGCCCTTTATTTGCCAGCATCCAAAGCAAATGTAGGAGTAGGATGTCAATGGCTGGAAATAGCTTCTGCTATTCAGTGCTACATCCCCTATCTCACTGTAGGATGTGGAGTCTGTCGTATCAAAGAGCATTAGTGTGAGAGGAATATCACAACTTGCATGTTCTCAACCTCGGCTGAAATTGTTACTGCTAATAATTACAGAGATGTGATACCTCATGCCTTATGGGAACAGCCCAGTATCAGGATATGTCCTCTTTTCTATTCACAAATGATTAGTGTATTTTGTCCCTCTCAAGTTCTTAAAATGAGGGTTTTGGACAGAGGAGGGAATTGTGTGTTGTATATTAATTCCTGATCAATAGACTTACAAGTCATACGTTGATTTTCCCCTTTAATTAAACCTCTTCTCCTGGGCTAGCAAACACATTAAATCCTTATTTTTCATGTGCCTGGATTCCTCTATGCTTCTTTGATGACTACTGAGGCACACTTACTTCATGTGTTAATGTCATTCTATGCAGACCATACAACTCAAGTACTTAGAGGTGAAGATGTCAGATCAGACTCTAGGCATGCTATAGTTTTACGGCCTGTGTGGTGATAGAGGTCCACTTCTGTGGCTTACCCAGCTTGCTAACAGCACTTCCCCCAGCATTTTAGATGTTCTGTGTAGTCCCAGTGCTGGATTCTTTATCAGGAGCAACACTTCTGAAACTTTGCCATGATGCTTGCAGCCAGCTGGAATGGCTTCTAATGGCCATATATAGTTAAGTCTTTGCAGTATGTCATATGGTTATCATTAGGCTCTCAATTCCAAGCTCATTCATGGCATGCTTGCTAACAAAACACTTTTAAATTATATTAGCACAGTAAATGTGGATGTAAAAGCTAAGACCTTTAGCTAACAGCTGAGCAATGGACATTTACATAGCATGAGAGTACATGTTCAGGCTTGCAGCTAAAACCCTAGACTGTGCTATGTTATGTGTACTTGACTTGCCTTGTTATTTATTGAATGGTAAAGTAACAGAACATGGCAGAAATAAACTGCCAGGAAACTTTCTCTTGTAGTTTTACCAACTAGATGCCAGTGACATTAGTTCAGACAGATAGACTAGACATTACTATTGAATGTCTTTCAGCCTTGGGTGTACCTTTACTACAGTATTTGTGGACTTGGTATACATATTATATATACTGTATTTTCAAACAGTTCCTAGAAAGGGCTGCTTTTCCTTCCATTGCTTTCTAGGCCAAAAATGACATCTGCAGGTTATCTGAGAAGCTATCTGTGAATAATGGGCTCTGTGATTACATTCATGTAATTAAGATATTTGTGATAATTTTGAATGATGGGTGGTTTTTTGAAACAGTGAAACTCATGACTGGACTCTTTGCTCTTGCACAGTGCAAAAGCTCCCCTCAGCACTTCAAGCCCTATCTGACTCCTGACTTGCCAAAACGATTCCACTATGCCAACAACATTCGTATTGATAAAGTTCATCTTTTGGTGGATCGACAGTGGCTGGCTGTGAGGTAATATAATTTGTGTGGCTGTTACCCTATTTTTTTCCTTCCCATTCTCATCCTTTTTGTTTCCTTCACAGATGCCTCAATTCCTTTAGGCTTGTTACATTTCCATGTTTGTTACATTTAAAATCTTTACTATATGTAAAAAGGACACATGTTTTATACATAAAGCCAAGAACGTTATTAGTGTGATTCAAACTTTAATAGTCTAATACAAGATTCATCATTACTCCAGGCCTAATTTTTACCAAAAAAAAAAAGTAAGTAAAAAAAAAAAGTAAAGAAATTAATACTACCTCACAGTAAAATTATCAAAAATCACAGGAACACAGAAAAGGCTGTGTTGGAAATAACACAATTAAAATTGCTATATAAAGCATTCTAGTATCTAGTCCTTTTCTTGACATTGCTGTCACTCCTCCACTGCCCTTCTGGGTTCTAAGGTTAATGGCTTCAGTTTGGTTCATGTGTGGATATTACCAGTCATAGTATTATGAGTCCGTTACCAGAAGGAATGTTGTCCAAGTTTCTTCCTCACTCTGTGATCCGAATGGGGTTCTTCCCATATGTGTGCTAACACTATAGTTTGCTCATTCTTCAGTGGTCAGCAAGTTAACATTACATCTCAGTTCACTGAGATATGGTGCATTCTACATATGTCAGATGCGCTTGTATTATCATGCAAAGATAGACTGATAGATAAGGTAACAAGTTAGACTTAACCACCTGGTCATTACAAAAAATTACTTTAAGAGTGAAACATTAAAAAAATAGCTCTGAGCAAATCAAGAGCAGTTCAGACAAGCCTTAGATTCAACCCAAGGCTTTGAAAAATCAATTCAACATCTGTGGTGTTTGCAGCAATACTATATTCACTGAGTTACACTATTGCAGTAGGAGAAGCGTGATCCAACTTGGAATTTCAAGACTATTAAAAGAGTAGAAAATTCCTAATCTAAATGAATATGTTACTTGACTGTTTTGGTGCAACCAAATAATCTTCCTGAACATATAAAAAGAAATGTCCACTGAAAAAAAATCTTATAATCACCCTTTTTTAAACTGTGCTCAAGTGTTCTTGGGCCTCTGAAAACAGGATGCATGTGCTTTGTGCATTGAATTAATATGGGATGACTATGTCTTTATCTTTCCATGTGTCTCAGTGATCGGTAAATTGAAATAAGTATTAGTCACTATGTGAGACTATTCTGATATGTTATTTATTCAGTAATCCAACCCCATGCTTTCACATCTCACCTTCACCCTTAAGAATCCATGATGAAAATCTTGCCTTGTAATGCAAAACCCCTTACATTCTTATTTATATTATTCTGCAGAGGCTAATATCAGAGTTCTCCTCTTAAAAGTTTTCTGTTAAAATGCGAACACCACAGAACGTAACTGAATAATTCTTCCTAAACAAACTTCTTAAGCAGAACTAAAAGTTCTGAAATTTGTAGCTAGGTGAAGCCCTTATTTCAAAACTAGCCATTTTTTCAATTTATTTTGAAAACATTTTTTCACTATACACTTAGAGCCAACTAGGATAATTTATTTCTGTCCATAGCAATTTCTATTACAGGGGAAAGACATCTTCATAAAAGTGAACATTATAATAAGCAATAAGTACTGCAGTATTATGTCAGATTCAGTTCTTAAGACACGATCCAGAGTCCAGTGAGTCACAGTGACTGTTATTAACTGGTTCTGTTTGTACCATTTTTATTTACACTCTGTGGTGGTTTCTCCTTAGGGATGAAAGTTACACATTTTGTGATGGGGGTGACCATGGCTATAACAATGAATTTAAAAGTATGCAGGTAAGATGATTTCTATTCAAGTCTTGCACTTTATTAAATCCAAATCATGATGTGCTAGGTAAACCACCAGAATACAGATTATATGATAGTTTTTGCAGTGTGCTTTTTCTCCTGTGTCAACAAGATATGTAAACTATTGACCCACATTCTAGGTCCACATATTTGTATTGCCTTCCATCGATGTGTACAAGGCCTGCTTCATTGTGGCCCTGTAGTAAAACCTCTCTGGGCTTACCTTACCTACCTGGAGCCAGGTAGACTTCAGTAAATCAAGTACACCATGTTTAGCTCCATGACACCAAATTCTTTTGTTATTTCATTCTTCTACTGAGGCACTGACTGAAAAATCTCCATAGGCTCTGGATGTTCACCTAAGCATCTGAAAGCCTGTATACTCAAACAAGCCAAATCTCATTGTCTCTGCTTATCTTACAAGAGTTAATCATATCATCAGAACCAAAAAGTTAGTATAGTTTCAACTAATTTTCACTTCTGGTTACAATGAAAATATTTCAAAGTCTTGAGCTTTTGAGTTTTCATGTACTTTCTGTGATGTGAACCTTTAAATAATATTGAACATGCCACTACATGTCCCATATTCTGTGTCCAAGAAGTAAATTCTTTCAGATCCTCACGACTTTATTAAACCCAAATGTCAGTATACTGATCAGAATGACGCTGAATATTTGTATGGAAAGAAAAGGTAAATTCTGGTTACCCTGGAAACGTTAATCATAGAAAACCTTATGCTGGTGGCACAACGACTAATGCAAATTTTTTTCTTTATAAGGGAACAAATGTCATCTTTCTAAAATAAGTTAATAATTCCTTCTCTATTATGGAAACATAATATTGCTTTAGAACAGCTCATTGTCCTTTTTAGTCATGTTTCCTGTGTCTTATGGCAGAGAGCTCTAAAGTAATAGAAACTACTATGAAATTGTATGTAGTGTCAATGTTTTGCTACAATGCTTGCAGACTCCAGCAAGGATCATCCAGTGCTATGTTGAACCATTGGTGATACAGATGTATGTCTTTGCTGAGTTTGGAATGTGTCTTTGCAGTTCCCTGCTTACTGCTTTAGCCATGGCTATAGACTCTTGAGTGACTCAAAGGCTTAAGAATGCAATGGGTATTAAAGGAAAGCCCCCAAAAGTCAAAGGAGAGTCATTATATAGTTCAAAGTATCTTGCTAAATGAATTTATGTTTTGCAATTTTCTTCAAATTAGCCCCCGGTGGTCCAGGGGAAAATTCACTGCACTGTCACTGCAGAGACCCGGGTTCGATTCCCGGTCGGGGCCCCTCCCCGGGCAGATGGAGCTCGTTAGCCCGTAAGGCAATCCATCTACGTCCTGAGGACCTCGCTGCCACCGTCCAAGCGTGCTTGGCCCCGGCAGATGAACCTCAGGATTAAAGGGTGGGTTCAGTTCCGCGCACACTGTGTCTCACCTAAAAAAAATCCAATGCGCAGGCTGGAAGGTGGAAAGACCTTCCCCGGTTCTTCGTTCGCGAAGAGACTGGCCATTATACAATGACCAAAATTTGCCTTCTTTACCAGAACAATGCTGTATTTTTAACTTTTATGACTGCAGAAAGACTATTTTGTTTCATTGTCTCAGTTCTCAGTTTCCATAAAATGCAACTGAATTTTGATTCCTTTAGATGACCTTTTTTTTTTTTTTTTTTTTTTTTTTTTTTTTTTTTTTTTTTTTTTTTTTTTTTTTTTTTTTTTTTTTTTTTTTTTTTTTTTTTTTTTTTAATAACAATCTAGGCTATATTCTTAGCATATGGCCCAAGCTTTAAAGAGAAAACAGAAGTGGATGCTTTTGAAAACATTGAGGTTTACAATCTTATGTGTGGTGAGTAGAAACCATCCAGTACTTGAGATAATAAACTGTTTTCAAATACCAATTTTGTAAGTGCTGAAAGAAGAGCAACTAAAAATTCAGTGAATTCATTCAGAAATTAGGTTTTTCCCACAAAACACTAAAGAGATGCTCCTATGCCTTCTGTACAGTGCTAAAATGTTAACTGCCAAAAAGTTGTTCTGCTATGAAGGTTTTTTCTGTTTGCAGAAGAATTTCTTTAAAGAATCACAGAGAACAATACCTGCCATGTGGCTTGTTGTTGAAATGATGCCTGGGAAACTGTGGGATAAGAATCTTGTAATTTGTAACATATGAGGGACCGTTGCAGTCCTGGCAATCAGCAATTAGGAAGTAGGTGCCTCAGGAAATATGGATTAAAGCATCACAGGAAAATACAATAGGCTAGGACGCTTCACAATATAATGCAGTTGCAATCACATTTGTACTCTGCATTAAATCATCTAATCTTGTGAATGTTATGGAAATCTATAAAACTATATGAACAGTACTCAAATCTATAATTACCAAATTTCGATGCAGTGGAAGATAGCAAATAACCCCCCTACCTAGAAAATTGCAGGTTGATGGGAGTAGTTACCATAATAGTTTAGATAATGGAATAAGCTATGTTTTCTACATTTAGAATGCATAGCAGGTGTGTAGACTTGGAAAATGAGTGTCTTTTTAAATGCCATATTAGTTTTAAAGTATGTTTACAAATTTCAAATGTTTCAACAGATTTGCTGCGTATAACACCAGCACCAAACAATGGAACGCATGGCAGCTTGAATCACCTCTTAAGAAAACCTTTTTACAATCCTTCACATCCAAAAGAAGAGTCGTCTCCTTTTTCATGTCCAGTTTCCAGTTTGACTCCTGAACATCCACTGGGATGCCAATGCATGCATGTAAATAGGGACTTCTGGTATCATTTTCAAGTGTGTTCTGCTTTCTTTGTTTTTTCTAAGTTGTGGATTAATTCTGAATGATTCTCTTTTACTTTACAGATGCCAAATGTGACAGAAGAAAAACTAAATGAGAGGTTGAATCTCACTACAGAAGAAAGTAAGTAACAAAATTGAAAAGTACATCAGTATTTTTAAATCTATACTTGGTCTATATTTTATGTAATTGGTATCAGTGGGGATTTTTGCAATGTTAATTACACTTAAAAGTGAAGTAGAAAAGCCAAGTCAGAAGCACATCTTTTTTCCTTCTTCTTTTGTGTTTCTTTAAAGAATGCTAATGGACACTGTTATAGCAACATGTATATAAGAATAGGATCTGAATTCCATTAAAATCTTGGAAAAAATTATACAGGTTCTAGTGGTCTTTGGAGAAAATATGAGTACCTCCAGGCTATATGTTGTAACTCTTTTTTCCTTGTATCCATAATGTTGTCTTTCTCTAATCAAAAACTCCCATAGATATTTCTGTGTGCTTTTTTATGTGGTTGCTGGAAATTTTAGGAAACATTGTAATGCTTCCTAGCCAAATACAACGTAATTTTCACTCTAAGATAAGTTCAAAATATATAGATTGGTATGAGATTTCAAAGAAACAAGAAATTAAAAATCTGATACATTGGCTTTTGTACATTGAACATAATAAGAAAAGTATTTTCTACATTTTTATTCCACTCATACACTAAAAGCTTAAAGAAACACCTGTCCATATTTAGTATTTGTTTTATTTCTATTTATTAAAGTTTTAATCCAAATTCTTTCGTCTTCTCTCTTAAACCTTTGTACCATCCAAAATGTTAGAGAATAATAAATCAATAATTATTGTTCAAATTTTAGTAAAGAAGGCAAGCTCATATCATTTGCCATATGGGAGACCCAAAGTTCTTCAGAAGAAAAATGAGTACTGCCTTCTTTCCCATCATCAGTTTGTGAGTGGATACAGCTATGATATCTGGATGCCACTGTGGACTGCATACACTGTGAATAAGCCTGTAGGTTATCAAATATCTGTACTATTCTTAAATTTATGATATAATGGGTTGAAAATGGGGTCTATTCATCAGGAATCCTGGTTAAGTACTGATGGCCTAAGGCCTTTATGTCTGAAAAACAAAAAGTGTCTTTGATAAAATTTAAATTTCAGCTACCTTAAAATATAGTTTTAAGAAAGTGGTAATGGCCATTTGCTACGGACACAAAAGATATGGAAGAGTACAGCTGCAGGTAGGCTGGTTCCCTTTAGCCTGTTCTGTAAAAGGGATATGCTGACAACATAGTGCTCCAACTTGCCTGTCAGTTGTGGTATTACAAAAATCAGAAGCTTTTAAGATTTCCTAAGAGTATGGTGATCTTTTTCCTATTTGGAAAAAATTTTGGAAAAAAAAATTCTTATTTCTTTTCTTGAAGACAGTTTGTACTAATGCATATTTCTGTATGTTCTGCTTATTTGTTCTCTGTTACATGATATAATTTCTGAAAAATGTAATTATAGTTGAATGAACCTCTCAGGGTTCAAGGGTATGTGGTTCTGGAATAAACTGTTTGAGTTTTCAGGGTCAGTAAACTAGTGGATGTTCATGGGATTATTTATCCCTACAATTTGACCCTTTTACTAAGTTGTCTTGAGGAAATAACTTCTACATTGACTTTTCTGTCTGAAGAGGTCTGTTACTGATGTCTATGAGATTTCTTATTTTATCAGCACAAATATGGGGAAATAAGAGATCATAAAAAAGTTAAAGCTGTTGTTTAATATCACAACTTAATTATTAAATTTAAAATACTAGTTTCTTCCTGATCTTCCTGACCCTGATCCATTAAGCTTGCCTTACTGATTTGGACACTATAAAGGACAAATTGCTCAAATGAATTGAATATCAGATTTGCACATTGCTTGACAATGACATGTGATGTGCTCAGATGGCAAAGAAAGACTTTTGTATTTTATATTTCATTCCATGTGGTATATATGTTTTCCATTAATATGCAACCTGATCATAATATGGGCATGTAAAAGAATTTTGACAGAAGAAAGATTAAATTTTTACAGAAGAAAGAAAAATTAAATCCAGGAGTACAAAGAGGCACAAGAAGAACGTTCTAGTTCTTTATTTCTATTTGGTTTTAATCAACCAAAATAAACAATCTACTGAAAATCAATTTAGATATTTATTCTGTTTATAAGGGTAAAAAACAAATAAATGGAAATAAATTATATGCAATTTACATGTACAGGATGAAAAAGAAAATGCACTTAAACACAGAAAAGCACATTCAGAATATTTAGTTAACGCTATTGTAAAATTCTGAAAGAAAAGGTTGTAGAAAAGGTTATAGGAACAAAAGGTTATAGAAACAATTATACACATCAGAATCACTTTTGGCCAGATCTTAGCTAGTGTTCATGTTAACATGTCTCAGTGAAGTTAGTGAAACTAGCCAGTAAAATATACTAAATTTACTATGAATTTCTTTAGATATAACTCTTCAACAGTATAGATTCTTATGGAGACAGCATCCTCAGATGCTAAGATGAGGTGATAGTGTAATTTTTATATACTAGCTGCTTCCCAGGAGGATGTGACATCAAGTTTGTGTTTCCAGAAATATGTAAAAGTGACAAATGAGTCAAATGTCATCCGTTTTTTGCCTAAGGTATAACCTTATTTTGCTACTACAATTTTACATGCTTCACAAGGATTTCCCTGAATTACCTAAAAACAGAAGTGGAGGAAAAACACTACCCAGAAAACATTAGTATCCCTTACTTGCAGTGACCTGATTCACTATGAAAATAGGAGAAGATTCAGTGAAGTCCATTCTAGAAAATTAAAACCATACAAAGCATTGGCTTAGCCACAGTCGTGGGTGTAATACTTTTTTATTTTTTTCCTTTTCACAGGAAAACACTTCTTCTCTTCCTCCCACTGTTTCAGACTGTCTGCGGGCTGATGTTAGAATCCCGGCTGCTCAGAGCCAAAATTGTTCCAACTACCCAGAAGGGCTGACCTTCACCCGCAGTTTCCTCTATCCTCCCAGTGAGTGTGGTTCTTTTTATAGCTAGACCTTAGAAAGTCTTAATCAGCTGGATGTGGGTTTATGTTTAAACATATACCCAAACACCAAAACAAACTTCTTTCGGATCAGCATGTTTGGCAGAAGAAGGTTTCCAGTGTTTGCAGACTGACCAAAAGCAGGAAAACTGCTACTTATATCCAAATATTTTCAGTTTAGAACATTTAGGTTTTTCTTTAAAAAATGGAACAACCTGACTGTGATGAAACCTGTTTGGAAGATGTAAAGGGTTAGAAGGAAGGGCTGTCCCTTTTCCTCTGTTTATATACTCATTTCCTATTGTCAGAATTTATAATTATTATTTATTGAACAGATTGTACAAATGAGGAGATATATACCTCCAATTCTTAGTGGCATATTGTCTTTGTATAGTATTCCATTCATTTATACCTAATCTTTTTTTACAGACTTCAGTTCATCTGCTCTTGAACAGTATGATGCCTTACTTATTAGCAATATTGTTCCCATGTTCCCAGCTTTCAGAGGTAGGTTGAAAGATTTTTATTACTTATGATTAATTTTCTGTAATTATTCTGGATTTGATAAAGCTATCACAAGGACTTAAAAACATTAATGCATGGCCTGCTGTATATCCAGATGTTGTGAAAATGCCTTTAAAACTTTTCAAAACTTTTGAAAAGTAGTGTTTGAAATTTTGAAACACACTTTCTTTTTTTGCAAAGTCTCAAGAGAAGACAGAACACAATTTTTAAACAGTGCCCTGATAAAGTGCCTGTTTCATCAAGCAGAAACTCAAAACAGATAGTATTAATCTTGGAATATTATTTCTATAACAGGTGTTTCAATTATACAAATTAACTTTTCCAATCAAGCCTGACTTGCATTTGTTCGTAATCACTGATGAGAAGTTTTCTACAGCTGCACATCATCCTGCTTTACTCTTTGGCCTAGGCTCATTTTCTTAGAAGACAGATAAAAAGAGGAGTTGTGTAAGGAAAAAGCTGGAGCAAAAGCAATGATGTAACTACTTTTCTAATGCTTTCAGACCTTATTTATTTGCTCACTCATGTCATGTAAAAAACCAGAAATCCAGAAGACCTAAGTGTCTTTAATGTCCCAAGCAAATCAAAGACATTATGAAAAATTTTTCCAAGTAAAACTACAAGAAATTCTCTAGACCATAAAGAAGAGGAAAATCAGTATGAGATGCGCTCAACCCTCAAAACACACTTGTTCTTTTTTGCCATGCTAGTTGTAAATATTTGAATAGCTTCACTAGCTTATATCCTACAAATTGTGTTTTCTCTAATGACATCAGTGAAATAGGCCGAATTGTCTAGTGATATTAGATATGAGTTCTGTAGAGTTAAACTAACTCTCAGGTGGTGAATATTTCTCTCACAAAACCATTATCTCAATTCTTACTAATTGGCATACTGCAGATATTGACAAGTAGACTAGAAATTAATGACCTCTCAGCTTTAGAATTGGGGCTCAACAGATTCGATGTTCTATGTCTCCAGTTCTGCAATTTACCTTGCAGAACTATAATAGCATTTACTGTGCCTCTTTCAATGGTGAGTGAGAGTATGTCCCTTCTGATGAAATCCAAATTTTGTGTAACAAGAGTTGATTTTACATGCAGTTTACTTCTGAAGTTTTTATTATTAATCTATAGCAAAAAGAGAAATATATTCTTTTTCTTTAGTGGTGAAATGACTTCAAATTTGTATTAATTATGCTTTTATTTTCTTTTAATGACAGACATATGGGACTATTTCCATAATGTACTTCTTCAGGAGTATGCTAGAGAAAGGAATGGTGTAAACGTTATCAGTGGACCAGTGTTTGATTACAATTATGATGGCCATTTTGATAGTCTTGATGACATTAAGCAGTAAGTACATGGAAAAGCCAGAAGTCAAACTCTATATTATTTTCACTGTATTTCCACGTAGGCAAGCTGTTATTTAAAAGGAACAATAAACAAATATGGAGATATTATTTATATTATATGGAATATTATCTTTATAATCCTACATCCCCTATTACTCATACAGTAGCAAATACTCTTGCAAACAGATACACTACCGTAGAATTTGAAGTTCCAGTGAAGAGTAAAAAAGCTTTGCAGTTACATGTGTATCTCTGTACACAGGCACAGACCAGAAATTAGTTTCCCAAGCTTTATGCCTTAGATTTTGGGCCTCTGCCACAGAAATACAAGGAGAATATATGGCATCTAAATATGCAGAAGACATGCTTAAGCATAATTTTCTCACTTTCATGTTGTGCTTGCTCACGTGTTTGTTGTTTTTTCCTGTGTATCCAACTGGTGTGTTTTATCAAAGATCAGATTTCTGTATTTGCCTTCACTGAATTGTGTAACTGGGAATGCAAAATGTAACATTCCTGAGAGGTTCTTTTGCATAGCTATGACTTACAAAGCTCACTTCAACATCTGACACGTTTGAGGTACACATAAAAGATAAAACCTATTTATGTTAGTGAATAAGGACAAAAGGAAGGAAAAAAAGAATTAGAACAAGAAGTTAGATTAAGGAAAATGCCTTGTGACAGTAAGAACGTTTATGGAGTAGAAAGGTGCTGGGAAATCTGCACAACTGAATCTGTCACTGGAGATGTTTTATTCAAGGCTAGACTTAATACCACATCTGTTAAAAATGGTTTGAGAACGGGAAAATCATCTTTGCCACGTAGTAGGAGGGTGGAAGGGAGGAGAAACTACAACTTCCTTCCAAGCAGAATGCTGTAATACCCAGCTGACCACATAATGTTTTCTACAGTTTGGAAGAAGCATGTTTTATTCAGCATGGTTAGTCAGTCATACAAAGTAGCATAATGATTTCAGTGATGGTGTTTTGTTGAATACTGAAGATATACAGAAAGCCTGGGAAGTGTTCAGCCCCTCATCAGTTTATACACAAAAGTAACCGTGTTCACAGAAAAGGGTGGCAAAGACATTTTCGATTGGTTATCCTAAGCTGGTTTCTATAACACATAGCCACAAGTCATAATTCTGGCATTTCTTGATGGCAAGGAACCAGAAGTTAATTTTCTCATCACTCTTCTCCAATTCAATGGTTGAAATTCTTAATGTAATGAAGGGCAAATATGATGTTCTATCCTGCCTCTTCCAGATGTAGATATCTCTGGCTTTGTAAAAACTAGTATTGACCATGTAAGCAGGCCTACTGGTTTCAGTGGGACTGTTTGTAGAGAAGGAATAATCCATGCATGTTTTCTGTTCATGAAATAAGTAGTGAGGCTGTCTATCCCATCAGTTTTTTTTTTTTTTTCAATTATAAAAGAAATGTAAGTTATGTAGTATTGAAAGATCTATGCTGAAAAAAGGTCTATACATTGCTAATGGCATTAATGGTTTTAATACTTGATATCTCAACAAATCCTTTAATTATTGTTCATTTTGTAGGCATGTAAACAATACAGAAATCCCTGTCCCAACCCATTACTTTGTGGTTCTGACTAGCTGCAAGAACAAGTCCTATACTCCACTGAACTGTTCAGGGTCCTTGGATGCTTCATCTTTTATCATTCCTCATCGACCTGACAACACTGAAAGCTGTGCTGTAAGTATAGTTCTATGCTCTTGTGTGCCAGTGAGCTCTGCGAACTGATTCCCATTGGAATCCAGCCATCTGGAGAATCTTTTTAATTAATTCATTCCCAATGGGTTGAGAGTGAGCTGAGAGTCAAATGACTGGAAGAGCAAGGAGCTCCAGTAGAGGTAGCCTGAAACTAATGAGCTGATAGAAAGCAAGGAAGAAGAAAGGAAGGTTTGATAAGAGGACTTGGAAATGCTGTCACCTGGAACAGCCGAGAACAGCAGTACAGACAACAGGGTAATGAGATAGCTTTATGGAAGATTACAGCATAAACCTACTCCAGAGGTATCAGAGGACTTCAGTGTAGCTGGAAGAATTCCTTCAACCATTTGTTCCATCTCTATGAGAAATTGGACAGCAGGCATTTAGCTTGATGGTTCTGCAGTTGAAATTCATACTTGGATTAAATAAAATCTATGCTTAGCACTAAGAGAGTAAATCCCATATTTTGTAGCAAATAAAACAAGTTATCTGAGTCTAATATGTATTGTTGTGCCAGCTGAGTGTCTATTCTGCAAACTCTGGATTGCAGAAGGTTTCTTAACTCAGTGTGTATATTACAGTCTCCAGACACAAAAATATAGCTGTACAGACTTGAACTGGCTCTCTAAGCCAGTTTTTAGTTTATTTATAACTTTGAACTCATAACTCCAGACAGGTGCAAGTTTGTGCTGCTTAGAAACAACTTCTGTGTCTCCTCATTTGTGCTGTGGGTAATCCACCACTTACCAGTGATCATTTTGGTAGTTTGACTAATTGTACAAAATATATAATTAGAATTAATTAGTTAGTCTTTATACTTTGGAAATCAACTGTTATTTCTAAAGTTTAGCAAAACCCCCCAAAATTGTTGCACTTCATATTCATTGTATCTTGCAATAACATAAATTTAGTGATCCATTTGTGTTCAAAGCAGATATTATTAAATAAAAAGCAAATTACCATCTGTTTGCAAAAAAAACCCCTTTGTAGTAAAAGAGCTGAAAAATAACATTTTTGATTGATTAGTGGTTACATTTCTATTGTTTTCGCCATCTAGCTAGCATCTATTATTGCTATACAGCAATCAAGACCGAGCTGTTGTAAGGACTTTGTTTGGGTTGTCAGGTGCCTGTTGTTGGACTAGCCTTGGCACTGCAGCTGATTTATACTGTAACTAAAACTACCCTTACTTGTGTGTTTAAAACATGACTCATGTACTTAGTAGTTAAAGTCATACTTGCCATTTCAGCATAATTTCCTTCTTTGTGGCTTTGAAAGTGGGGAGGTGGGAAAAGGAGACATCCATTTGATTCTGTTTAAATGAGATGCCTAAAAGCAAGGCTGTAAAGATGCCTAGGAAAACCCAAAAAAAGTTTTCCAACTGAAGGCCTTTTGCCTGTGAAAGCACTTCAAAGACTGGTAATTGCCTAGCACCACCATCAAACAGCAGAGTGCCTTTTATGTATTTGAACATTGTTCTTTGTTTTGACAGGAAAATAAGACACTTTCTGAATGGGTTGAAGAAAGAATTCAGGCTCATTCTGCACGTGTTCGGGATGTGGAGTTGCTAACTGGGCTCGACTTTTACCAGGAAAGAAATCAGGAACCCATCTCCGAGATCTTAAAGCTAAAGACATTTTTGCCAATATTTGAGACTGAAAATGACTGAATACCTGTGAAAAAAGTGTCAGCACATTGAAGAAAGAAAATTTAAGTGATTTCACCTTTTTTCCTTGCTAAAGTATGTGGGAAACATGACTCCAGGTCTCCTATAGGAAAACACACTTAAAGGAGCTAATTTCTTTTTTTTAAATTAATGTTTTTTGGTCAAGGGTTTTGTACCAATAAAAATTCAATAAAAATTATGAATAAAAATTACCTAGAGTTAATTGAATCATCATTGTTGAGCCAGGCTTCCAAAATACAGATTGTATTTTTATTATATAAAAATCAATATACATTATTTAAAATATACAATATAAAATATTAATAGATATTTTACTAGTAATGGGGGAAAACCTAAACCTAAAAAAGGAACATATTTTATAATAGAGAAACACCAGAATTGTAAACTGTAGAGAAAATATTTCTATAATGGAATTGGAAAAAGAAACGTTTTGAAAAGAAGCCCTTGTGTTCATCGGAGAGATTATGGTTATCTAATACTAGCATTCCCTTAAATGTTCTGAATTTCTCACCTATTAATTCACATGAAAGCATATTCAGAGTCACAAAAAGTTTGCATGTTGTGGAAATGTCTTCTATGATCATCCACTGTTTTCCACTTGGGTTAATTTATTATGCTAGTGATGTGGAGTTGAAGTAAATGAGCTATAGTCTGTACCCTTCAGAAACCTTAAAGCATTCTGAACATGAAGAGGTAAAAGAAATGCTCTAGCTAGAAGAATTTTGTTTGGATATTTACCTGTATTTTCAATAATTTCCAAATGCCTGGTGACAAAATGTTTGTGTGTATTTTTAAGTAGTTAAACCTCAGATTAGAGCACAAAGTTAGTAGTAACATCCCAAAATAAATTAAAAATAACCACTCAATATTCCTTTCTGTAGAGACTGCACACAGAGACTCCTTAAATCACACTGTGATGTACACAGAACATTACTGAGGCCAGGTAAGTAGGATAAGACAGTGGAAATTCCCAGACACTATTATACAAATGTCACCCATTAATAGAGGGTTGAGCTGATTTACTGCACTGAAAATGCTGCTAAATGTAGGTATGAATAACAGCAGACAATTGGTCACTTGTCTGATTTATAGGTACAGTGGGGGCATTTTCAAGAAACATGTCAAAGAGTGCTTCAATCTGTAACTGTGTACTGAAGGAGGTATATCTGTTTAAAGAGGAAATATTTAGAAGTCAGTACAAAAAATCCAAACCCACCCCAGGACATTTTTTTCCCCCCAGTCTTGATCAGTGTATGCACACACATTCCAAGCATAGCTTAGCAATACTGCTCTTAAATCATGATGTAGGAGTAAGCTGAATGTAAAGATTTTTATCTTTGATTGTCACTATACTTTGATTATCTCCTTGAAGACGAAATTATATTTCACCACCCTGTAACACTGTGGCATCTAAGTCTTCCCATCTAAATCAGAGACTTCTGCTAAACTGTCCCAATTAAGAGTACAACTGATTTTTCACTGCGTGGTAAATCATATCCTAACTAGTCAACCAATCTACACAACACATACTTATTTAGGCATGTACCTTAAATAGTCTAAATCATTAAATGAATTTCAGAGATGAGAAAAAACAGTTTCTTGAGAGTATAATATTTGGTATGTCTACGTTAGCAATTTGAACTAGCTTGAATGATGTGATGTTCTTGTGACCTGATATATTTAAGTTTTAATTAACTGCTACATTAACAATCATGGCAGCAATACAAGCTTCAGGACAATAATTCAATTGTGAAAGCAAACTTCTGGTGCAGGCCTTTGTGAACAGTCACACTCATATTTTAAATTATGTATTTCTCTGAGTACCTGCATGATGAAATAATATCTTTCAGTTTCGTGCAGACTTCTGAAAATTAATTTCATTCATGTTCTCACACAACAGGTACTGCATTTAGTAACAAAATTCATAGCAGCAAAATTCATTCATTATTCTCCTTCACAAGATTCTTTTTATGTTTTTATGTTAAAAAAAAATCC